>NW_028159713.1:0-31418 GCF_964263955.1 Coregonus lavaretus | reverse complement strand
TCTGTAACAATAGAGTTGTACACTCTGTACAGACTACGCCAGCTAATACCCTGTGATCAAGTCATACTGATTGATTTTTGCCATCTGGCCCTTCAAAGCCCATCTGCCCTCCTCTGACAGATTAGTTTCATATATACATATACACACAGTATTAGATCGACTCTGGTCAGACAGGGTCAGAGATAAACACTAAGAAAAACTGAAAGGAACATTTGACTGAATGTTGAGAAACGTTGTAAATGAGTTACAAAACGGTGACCCTCTACTGTTTCTTTGTGGGGATGTCACCTAAGGGCATGAAAACTAATGGAGGAGAAGAAATAGAAGAGAATCCCTTGTTTCATCCACACACCTCTCCCGAGAGAGAGAGAGACAGAGCACACATCACATTACAGGCAGGACAAACCAAACAGCGCTCAGCTCAGCTACCTAGTTCCTGAATGACCATATCTGGAAGTGGGTTCCGCTTTGTTTCCATGGCGGCGTGCCCTTAGCAACTGTCACACACACGGACATTGCTTCCTGTCCCTAATGTACCTGTGGAGGAATATTAAACATCTCAAACACACACACCCTCCAGCCCACATACCCCACCCTCTCTCTCTCCCTCTTCCCTCCCCTCCCCACCCTCATCCCCTGTCCTCCTCTCCACCCTCATCCCCTGTCCTCCTCTCCACCCTCATCCCCTGTCCTCCTCTCCACCCTCATCCCCTGTCCTCCTCTCCACCCTCATCCCCTGTCCTCCTCTCCACCCTCATCCCCTGTCCTCCTCTCCACCCTCATCCCCTGTCCTCCTCTCCACCCTCATCCCCTGTCCTCCTCTCCACCCTCATCCCCTGTCCTCCTCTCCACCCTCATCCCCTGTCCTCCTCCCCACCCTCATCCCCTGTCCTCCTCCCCACCCTCATCCCCTGTCCTCCTCCCCACCCTCATCCCCTGTCCTCCTCCCCACCCTCATCCCCTGTCCTCCTCCCCACCCTCATCCCCTGTCCTCCTCCCCACCCTCATCCCCTGTCCTCTACCTTGTTGATGTGTAGCTGCTGCTGCTGGAACTGCTGTTTGTGTTTCTCCAGGAACTGTTGGTGTTGCTGTTGGACCACCAGCTGCTGCAGGGCCTGGGCCTGGGCGTTCTGCTGGGGCAGTGGGGCCGACTGGGTCCGACCCAGGGGACGGTGCTGCCCACGCAGCTTGTGGATGGAGGGAGACTGGAGGGCGTCCACACCTGGGTTGGGAATACACACACAGGAGGGTATGGTTATAGGAGTGCATACACATGCCTGAATCCACACAAGCACACTTGTCCCAGGACAAGAAATATCCGGAGTAGAACTGGCTCTGTTCATCACAGAACAGTGGAATGGAGGTTAATAGCAGCACAGTATTACAAGCCTGGGAGAAGTAGAGCCTTCTCTAGCCTGCCAAAAAAAAAACATTCACTTCCAAGGCTGTGCGTGTCACCAGTCATTTACTCCACTGTCAGCTGAAAATAGCACTGGGAAATTGAGTCAATGGATGTTTTCCTTCAACGGACCGGTGGGCACAATTCTCTCGCTCTCTCGCTCATTGACCCTGATTAATAGAAGCTGATGAAAGGAAGTCTGTCAATAGAAGGGGGGGTGGGGGGGGTATCTGTTAGGACAGCACACAGTGTACTGGGACACTGTGTGTGTGTGTATTCCGCCCAAGTACCATTCTACTGCTGTACCCACCTGCCAGTAGGGGCCCGTGTGCACCAGTCTTATCCAGCAGGACCAAGTGCTGCAGTAGTGGGCGGTGCCCCCCCACGCCCCCTCCGTCAGTCAGGTAGGTGGCTAGGTGGGCACCGCCCAGGAAGGGGGGGCTGAGGGAGAGGGCCGCATGCTGACCCCCGTCCTGCTGGGCTGAGGTCACCTGGAGAATAGAAGTACTTTATATAGAACTGTTGGTATACTAACCGGTACCCCCTGTATATAGCTCCATACTGTTATTTTATTTTACTGCTGCTCTTTAATTATTTGCTATTTTTATTTTTTACTTATCTATTTTTTACTTAACACTTTTATTTTCTTGAAACTGCATTGTTGGTTAAGGACTTGTAAGTAAGCATTTCACTGTAAGGTCTACACCTGTTGTATTCGGCACGTGGCAAATAAAATTTGATTGAATGATTGATATGTTGAACTGACATTGGTTTGATGTTTCTATAGTCTTTACTGGTTTCCCACCACTAGCTTGTGGAAGACAGTTACATTACAAGCCTGTTGTCATTGCTATTCTAAACTGATTTATCTTTGCAATATTGTGATTTGTGAATTCCTCTTTAAGCGGTGGTTGCCCCCAAAACACAGTGTCACATGAGATGGAGACACAACGAAAGAATGACAGAGAAAAGGAGAAAGAGGGGGAAAGAGAGAGAGTGCTAGATAAACAAATATCCTGTTCATACCAAGACAGAAAACCGCCAACTTTAGCATGCCGCAAATGTTTCTTTATCTGTGAAAGGTATTGCCGGTAAGAAAGCCTGTACTTATATTTCTGCCAACCAACCTAGTAATGACTGCGGTATTATTTTTCAAAGTCCCGCCACCCCCTCAGTATAAAACGTGGCCTTTCATTGTTACCGGCTTTGGCACACATTAAAACATTATATTGCTGTCCGACATCAACCTGGTCCTCGTCAATCACAAAGCTTCACAGAAATGATGTAATTCTGTCCTTGAGCTGTTCTTCTATTGTCACAGAAAAATCTTGTTGGACATTTATTATGTTGAGCATGTTTTGCTACGATTAGTCCTATTTCGATAACTGTCTGCTACTACTATTAAAAAAGCAGTTAGCGAGGACGTTTGCTAGCAAGCTATCAATGTGCATAATATCTAACAAAGCGGAGTAAGGGAAGGGAAAAAGTATGAGGTTCATCCAGGTCCAATTATGTATTTCTTTACACGATCGGAAAGAGAATATTCTAAGGTTTCTAAAGCGCAGAAAACAATGTGGCCGTGGGCTCTTTTAAAATATCACTTTGTTATATGACAGCGGTTCCACACGTTCACATGAGACTTAAGTTGTGTGGGAAAAATATTATTCAGATTTTATTAGATTATAGTCTTAACATAAAATACATATATGTGTGTTGTCCGTGATCACGGCAGGGGAATGGAAGTGTGTCGTCTGCTTAGTGAACAAAATCAACTATTGATTTCATTTGCATGGCACAGCCATGTAGCCTATAGGTTGTCCATACCAGTAACATAATTCAACTCAAAATAGCCTATTCTATTCTTTTGAGAATACATTTTATTAGTCTTATGTTTCTTAGGACCTGCCTAAACAAATGAATAATGGATTTCTTTGTGATGGTGTATATTCAATGGATTTATTAAAATACACACCCACCCACATCGGCACACCCCCTACTCCCACTCTCACTCGTCAATGGTGCCGGCATGCGCACGGGATATATAAAAGGCTTATGCCGGCGAGAATGTGGTAAAAATGGGACTGTTTGAAAGGGGGTCATATAAACATTACCCTGTTTTTACAGGCAACATACCATAAATCCTGTGTGAATCCAGAGAGTGACAGACACAGAGAAGGGAGAGAAGGAGAGAGAGAGAGAGGAGAAGAGAAGAGAGAAAAATAGATCAACAGAGAGTCTTACGTTGGAAGCAGAGGTGGCCGTGGCAGGCAGACCTAGGGTGATGTTGGGGAGGGAGGGGGAGGTGTACAGAGACAGCTGGCTGAGTTCACCACCACACAACCGCTGGGCCAGGGACACATCAATGCTGTTGGAGACTGCCACAGTGATGCCGTTCTCATTGGGGATGTTGCTGATGCTGTTGTTGTTAGGAGAGCTGGGGCCGGATCCAGGAGCGCTGTTACACGCTGAATCTGGATAATGTATCAATAGCATTACTCAGTCATGACTGTTACACACCAAGTCTACAGCACAACATGACCCTCATACAACCAGTCAGTTAGTCATCTCTTCCATGTTAAATCTACTACACAGCTCTGTTCTGTGTGAGGTCTGTACCTCTTGCCTGTTCCTCTCCAAAATGTTGAGTGTGTCCTACCTGCCATATCCAGTGAGCGTTTCTTGGCGGTTGTGATAGGGCTGTCTTTGCGCCTCAGTAGAGGGCTGCTCCGTCGCTCGCTCACCTTCTGCTTCAGACGAGAACGTAGCTTCAGGTTGGGCTCAGAGGCTACAAGACAGACAAACACAGAAAGAGAGCAAGAAAGAGACAGAGAGAGAGAGAGACAGAGAGCACGAGAGAGAGAGAGAGCACATATATGGTTATCTGACTATGACAAACACAACCCAGGCTTGTAACTAAGACTCAAGAGAGGTCTATGGTTCTGATACAGCTCTTTCATACCTTATCCCTGCAACTTAAACCGCAGTAAACCACAGTTTTGTTGAGGCAAACAACATTTGTTTAGGTAAAACCTATCGATCACACAGGGTCCATTTTATCCAACCATCAACGACTAAGTTCCACAGACTGTGCTGCTGTACACCATCATGGTGGTGGATGAGGTACGTTTCATCCCCATTACAATGTACAGAGCGTTGAGGGTTGGGAAAAGCTGCGCTAGCCACATCAACAAGGAAATGAGAGAGTAGTGTGTATGGGGGAATGAACTGATTCCTGGGAGCGACATTGTCAATTACAGCGGGCTTTGTCAGTGTGCATTCAAATGGAGAGTACGGAGAAAGACAAAGACGGAGAGAGGGAACGCAATGTCAAGACTACCACGTTCTGCAATGATGCTAATGTTCTGTTTACACAGCACGGACAATCAGGGCCCTCCATAGGGACCCTGCTAACCAATAGAAGTCCAGTACTAATTATCCAGCCAGGGCGCTATTTCAGTCCTTCTGGAAAAACAAAGCGCACAAAGCAGGAGTGGAAGAACAAGAGCCCTCTATCTCCATTCCTCCCGCTATCCTTGTTTTTCCTCTGTTTAACAAGCAACACAGACTAATGATGCAGGCGCTAGTTTCATCATTCAAAAGGTGTCCGCTGGACTGCGCTACTACGGGAGAAAGTCTGGGGGCGTCAAATGTAATCATGTAAGGCGCTATTGAACGGATGGCATGACACACGTTTGGACAAATTGAATGGTCCCCCATTTGAGATCAGACAAAAGAGGAACATGGATTCATTCATACAGAGCCCACCTTTAAACCTATTAACCTCTGACCCTCGTGGGGATTGGTCTATATGGATAGGGCCAAATTGAAAATGTTTCTAACAGAAGAAATATGAATTGCATGTGCATAACCATGGCAGCAATTGAAAGGGAACACTTTACTTTTCGCAGTGTTTTTCGGGGAAACAAAATCAAAAAATACTCTGGATACATTCAGTAACGCAATAGGACTATTCCTGGAAAATGTGGGGTAGTTGCAGCATAAAAGAACAGATGATCAGGGTTTGAACTGAGAGGTCTAACTGGTGTCTCCAAGTGTCCACACAGCTCTCCAAAGTGGGCACAGTTCCTAAGTAACTTCAATGCACTTTTATGACTCAAGGAAAGAGACTTCAACTATTAGGTGCTTCTTTGAGCTCTCCTAGCTGTATTGGTTTAAAACACAGCCCTGCATCCCCAGTTCCCCGCCATCACACAATTACTGTTGTTGACGCAATCCAAAAACGGTACATTACAAATCTCAATCTGGATCAGACGTGCATCATTTGAAAGCTTTTTCTATTGCCAACATAACTAGCTAAGTTATCAAATATGATCTTACTGTGTTAGGCTTTCACAAGGCTCTTCAGAGAAACAGATAGTCATTTTGGTGCGCAAAGAATGGTGTCATGAGCGTGTTCCACAGGTAACTTTCTTCACAATAGCACAATCGGCTCATTCCTTTCAAAGCAGCCCAGGGTATGATGCCATGTCATCGTTGGAACTGTACATGACATACGTTTTATAATACGGAAATGTGAAGTGCACATTTGGGTGTGTGGATTGTTTGTATCACATCAAAGCAGCAATTATAATCCTCAACGTCTCATCTTTCAGAACACAGAGTCCATTTTCATTTACAGCATTCCCCTCACTCAGACAACAAAAATGTGGATGAACTTGCAGCTTTTCTAATTGCTAGAGCTTATTAAACCCCCATGTTGGCTGAATGGCTGAATGGACAGAGAGGGATGGGGACAGGGGTTAATGTACTTGTTAACAGTGAGGTCTGTGTCCCATTGATCCCATGGTTTCAGGCCAGGTCATAGCACGATATACAGTGGGGTGCGGAATTATTGGATCCCTTGATAAAGATGAGGAAAAAAGACTGCATCAACTAAACAACTAAAACACGGAGCTATTGTACGCTCCAAACAATTCAACAATTATAATATTTTATACTAATACAATTGCTCTGAGAAATAGATTTATAGACAAGTAATAACAACAAATCTCAAAAAGAAAGGGGTCCAAATTATTACCGGTTCCAATCCCCTTTAGCAAACTCCAGGCGGTGCTATGGTCACATGACATGAAAAGAGTGGTCTTTGGCCATGCCTTCGAAAGAACAATACATATGCAGAACATACCTCATCCCAACTGTATAATATGGTGGTGGATCTTTGATGTTATGGGGCTATTTTGCTTCCACTAGTCCTGGGGCCCTTGTTAAGGTCAACGGCATCATGAACTTTAACAAGTACCAGGACATTTGCGTAGACAACAAGGTTTTTGTTTGGAACACAGCCCTGCATCCCCACCATCACACAATTACTGTTGTTGTTTAAGCAATCAAAAAACGGTCCATTATAAATTGCAATCTGGGTCAGATGGGCATCATTTTAAAGCTTTTTCTATTGCCAACATGACTAGCTAAGTTGTAAAATACAATCTTACTGTGTTTTTGTACTTCAGAGACAGATAGTAAATGTGATGCGCATAGAATGGAGTCATGAGCATGCTCCACGGCTAACCATCTTCACAATACCACAAACATCTGTTCAAAACAACCCAAGCTATGAAGCCATGTCATTGTTGGAACTGTACATCAAAAACTGCAATCATAAACATTGATACTGTAAATTACATTCATTCTATAATATGGAAATGTGAAGTGCACATTTCCGTGTGGTTTGCTTGTATGACATCAAAGCGGTATTTATTATAATCCTCAATGTCTCATCTTTTAGAACACATCGAGTCCCTTTTCATTTATAGCATTCCCCTCACTCAGACAACAAAACATTAGCAAAATAAGCTCAATTAGCGGGAGGGATGGGGGTATCTTGTTGTTGCCCCTGGCAACGTATGTCAGCTGAATCCCATAGAGCGCTATAAAGCAGAGACCCTGAGCTCTGATGTCATGTATAGCATTTTACTGTACAGCCACTGCATTCTAATTTAGGCGCTTATCAGTGACCAAATATGCTATTTTCATACCGTATAGGCGCAGGGGTATTCAACTCTTACCCTGCGAGGTCCCGGAGCCTGCTGGTTTTCTGTTCTATCTGACAATTAATTACACCCACCTGGTGTCTCAGGTCTAAATCAGTCCCTAATTAGAGGGGAACAATGAAAAAACGCAGTGGAACTGGCTTGGTGGTCCAGAGTTGAGTTTGAAGGGTATAGGGGCTGTGACTGTGAAGGGATACCTAGCTACCATACCGCTCCATGTTAGGGTCATGATGTGGGGTCCCGGCTCGCCTATCAACTAGCCTCTGTATGCTTCCATGTATTTCATGTCAAGGCTGGCCTAGATAGGCCGGATGAACTTACAGCCTTGCTAATGGCTAGAGATGTAAGGTATAAAACACCATGTTGGCTGAATGGACAGAGACAGGGGTTAATGTACTTGTTAACAGTGAGTGTCCCATTGATGGAAGTTGGAACCACATTGTGATATAAAGCCTGTCAGCCTGTCTACAAACCCCTATGAATGGGGAGGGGGAGATAGAGAGAGAACGCCAGACAGCGGGAGACTAAGTGTTATGTATGTCAAATATTTGGGGGGAGGGGTGTGGCGTGATGCAGGGTCATATTCAAATCTGCGTCTAAATCGCACACACAAAAATGGCATGGCTAGCATGGACATTTGGATGAACTCAACAAAACAATATTTACAATGCAAAACAAAAAAAGAATCGCAACTACACTGATTCAAAATCGCATTATCGCTGCACGGAAAGAATGCTACCGCTCAGGAGGTAGGTGTGTGTGTGTGTGTAAGAGGCAAGAGAGCGTTGTTGGATCTTGTGACTGTTACAAGTAGCGTGAGACGCCAGCCCCCAGATTTATGTAGAAGCAATGAAATAACCAGCTCTTCTAACGGTGCCCAACCTAGCATTAACATAAGTAAACCTCACAAAACTGCAAATATCTCCCTGCATCGCTTCACAAACCTCCATGTCATTGAGAAAGGCATGTTCTGTAGAGAGTTGGTTCAGCTTGAGGTACACGAGCTACAGTAAATGGTTTTGAATCCAAAGTCTCTAATGGCGATATTGCTAGCATGTAGCTAACACAGCATGTGGGTCTCAATGATCTTAAGAGGCTCCTTGTCTCATTTTCCTTCATGCCCATCACTGTTAAAGAACTGCAGGTAAAAGCAAATTCCCTAAACTCTCCTCCCTCCTCCTCCTCCTCCTCCTCCTCCCTCCCTCCCTCCCTCCCTCCCTCCCTCCCTCCCTCCCTCCCTCCCTCTTTCTTTCTTTCCCTTCTCCTCTCCTCTACTCCCTCTCCCTTCTTTCTCTCTCATCTCTCCTATTCCCCAACCTCTTCTCCAGCCGTCTCTTTTCCAAAACGTCTCTCCTCTAGTGGAATGTGGCCAGTGTCAACTGTGGTCTATCTGCAGCCTTGAGGCTTTTCTCCTCTTCCACCATTCCTTTCCCCACACTCCCCCTGTTTTATTCCTCTCCTCCCCGTCTCCTCTCGTCTCTCCCAGTCTCGGTGGAATGTGGTCTCAGTGGCCAGTGTCAACTGTGGTGCATCTACAGCTTGAGTCAGCCTTGGGGCTAGAGTCAACATGGCCGTGCTCTGTTCATACAGGCCCTGCCCGCTAAGTGAATAATTATACTGGAAGACCACCGCTTCACAGCCCGGCACGGCCCGGCCACACCATTTTAGTTTACACTTAGTCTACTGTCAGTGGTGTACACCTCTCTAAACTACAGAAAGGGGATTTTTTGTTCACTCTGCGACGGGGGCTCAGGGTACTCATTTTTCATGATGTATGATTTAGAAATGATAACCTTGGCAGGGTGATAAAGGGTCCGTCACATATTACAGTACCTTTCAAATATCCCCCTGTAGGTACAGTAGGCCATGCCAGCATAGCAATGCATGTTTGGCACATTTTAGGTGGTAATATTGTCAATATTAATATCAGCAGTTAACTCAAATAATGTATAGCTTCTCAGTGCTGCTTTGCTGAAGTGAACTCCATAAACCCCTCCCCTCACAGCTTTACAGTACCTCTCAGAGCCCTGGGGATTCCATCGAGGGGGCAGCAGAGCCCCTGACAGCCTAATTTGGGTTTGATTAATGGTGAGAGGCTCTAATTCTATCTAAATAAGGGGAGGTGTAAGCATGCATAGAGTCTACTGGACAGTCCTCTAGCAGAGCAAGGTGTGTGTGTGTGTGTTTAGTACCTGTCTTGCGGAGGGGAAAGTCGTCTCTAGCGTTGTAGATGCCCAGGACAGGGTGGTTGTAGGCACCCATACCAGTCTGAGGAGGAGAGCTCTGGTCCAGGGAAGTGTGCTGAGTTTTCCTGCAGCAACACACACACACACACACGCAAGAGCACACACACACCGTCAGATCCTTCATCACACAACACTGTGGTGGGGTGTGTCTCAATAGTCTAAAGCCACGACCTCACTCCTCACACAGGATTACAGCATAGGGTGTGTCTCAATAGTCTAAAGCCACGACCTCACTCCTCATACAGGATTACAGGATAGGGTGTGTCTCAATAGTCTAAAGCCACGACCTCACTCGTCATACAGGATTACAGGATAGGGTGTGTCTCAATAGCCTAAAGCCACGACCTCACTCCTCATACAGGATTATAGGATGGGGTGTGTCTCAATATTCTAAAGCTGCGCCTCAGTAGTGGGTAGGGCAGGCTGAAGTACAGCCTGAGGAGATTGGTTTCCAGTCACCCTGCGGTGGCGGTGGAAGATGGGCAGAGCAGAGCTGTCTGTCCTGTGAGGTTAGCTACTCTGCTACAGAGCAGGACTGTTCTCAGGCAGTAAGGTAAACTGTGCTGGCACAGGCCCAAACCCATGTTCTGGTCTAGTGAACACACTCTGTGGTGTGTATACCCCCCCCTCTCTACCTCTTTTCTGGTCTGAAGGACTGTTAGCTTTAAAGTGCTGAGTGACTCTTTACATGGAGCGAGGGAGGGTGAGAGGGGGGAGAGAGAGAGGAGAAGGAGAGAGCGAGAGAGAGACCGTGAGGAGAGAGACAGTCCTGATAATACTGACTCAATACTCCACTGGGTCAGTTAGCGTTAAAGTGCTGAGTGACTCTTTACATAGAGCGAGGGAGGGAGAGGGGAGAGAGAGAGAGAGAGAGAGAGAGAGAGAGAGAGAAAGGAGAGACAGTTCTGATAATACTGACTCAATACTCCACTGGATCATCATGGTAGTAATTCTTACCATTACCTACTTTGGGAAAAGTGGTTTACTGTATGTGTGAGGTGTGTGCAGGATGATTTTACTCAGACAGGGAAACTCAGTCAATTGGAAACAGTGATCACACAGTTTCTACTAAGGACTACTATAAACATGAACACACACACAGCACCTGATACTGAGCACACAGACCACAGCTGGACGTGGGTTCCACGGCTCGATAATAAACACTCAAGGCTGAGGAGGGTGAGAGAGCTCCTCTCAACAGGACCACATAGTCTGCTGTGTCCTCCATGTGTGTGATCTCCTCCCCAGACCAAGGGACTGCTCACACACACCCACTCCCCACACAGCTGACGGGACAGGAGTGAGTGTGTGTGTGTGTGTGTACTCACCCGTACCAGTAGCGGGGGTCGTTGGGCAACCCCCCGTGGTTGAGACTCCTCTGGGCCAGAGCCTTCTTCTTGTTCAGCACAAACTCCTGCAGTCGCATCTTTACCTCCGTACTGGCCACCGCACCTGAGAGGGCGAGGGTACATGGTACCAGAGTAAGAAAACACTAGAGCCTCCGCCACTGCCGATGGGACAGAACACTTCCACCCAATTCCTAGCCTTAAGGCACTTCACATAGATCAAGGAGGAAAGGTCTTCAGCAATATGATAGCAGAGTGAGGAAGTGTTTAAATGGCATTGCTGAAGGTAGGTGTGAGCTCTGACGGTATTTCAGGCAAAGAGTTTACTAGGAGCTTTATCAATCAAAGACTCCCACTGATATGACGGGATATTCAAACTGTCACATTTCCAATTCCCAAAGGTGTACAATACAGTGTCCTCCAGAATTATTGGGAAAGTGAAGCATTTTTTCTTATTTTGGCTGTATACTCCAAAAGTTTGGATTTGAAATCAAACAATGACTATGAGGTTAAAGTGCAGACTGTCAGCTTTAATTTGAGGGTATTTTCATCCATATCGGGTGAACCGTTGTGATTATCGTGAGAGAGAGACAGAGAGAGAGCGAGAGAGACAGAGAGCGAGAGACACAGAGAGACAGAGAGAGACACAGAGAGACAGAGAGAGACAGAGAGAGACAGAGAGACCGAGAGAGAGACCGAGAGAGAGACCGAGAGAGAGACCGAGAGAGCAGGAGACCGCAGCTCTAGACTAATGAGGGTTGTATCAGACCAAACTCCTCCAGGGCAGCTGCCGTTTCCATCCATCCTGACTGGTGATCCTTTGTGTGTTTACCCCATCCATTCCACTAGATGATTAAAGAGCCAGCGGCCTTGTGGTGGGGAGGCCCCCCCATTACCTGTAGCGTGCTGCCTGTCTCCCTCAACACCTCTCCACTGACAGAGAGCAGGCGGCACGGCAACACCAGACAAGCACTTACACTCCAGAATAGATGACCGGAATGGAGGTTGGTTAGGTGTGAGAGAGAGATATACAGTGCCCTCTGTAATTATTGGGACCTTGAAGTATTTTTTCTTCTTTTGGCTGAATACTTCAAAAGTTTGGATTTGAAATCAGACAATGACTATGGAGGTTAAAGTGCAGACTGCCAACTTTAATTTGAGGGTATTTTCATCCATATCGGGTGAACCGTTCAGAAAATACAGCACTTTTTGTACATAGTCGCCCCATTTTAGTTATACTAGTTCTAATATTATAATGTAGTGTTATCGCTGCTTACTCTCCTGTCCTCTCTCCTTGTTCTTGAGCAGCAGTAGTTTCTGTTCTCTCTGTTGTTTCTCCAGCTCTTGCTCCAGACGGTGGTTCTCCATCTTCCTCTGGTGCTCCAACAGCTCCTGCTGATGTTTCAGGGCCAGGAGCTCCTGCTGGTGCTGCATGGGGGGGAACACAATGTTAATACAACATCCTGGGCCAAGAGCTCCTGCTGGTGCTGGGGGATAACACAACATAATGTTACTACAACGTCCTGCTGATGTTTCAGGGCCAGGAGCTCCTGCTGGTGCTGGGGGATAACACAACATAATGTTACTACAACGTCCTGCTGATGTTTCAGGGCCAGGAGCTCCTGCTGGTGCTGGGGGATAACACAACATAATGTTACTACAACGTCCTGCTGATGCTTCAGGGCCAGGAGTTAATGTTAGTGCTGTGGGGATAACACAACATTAAGTTACAGCAACGGTGTTATAATGTTAATACAACGTTGGTACAACATCCTGCTGTTGGTTCAGGGGCCAGGAGCCAATAGTTATTTCGATTCCTCTTTCTCTCCTTGCCCTGCAGGTCTTGCCTCACGCAGCTATTCCCCATTCCCCTCCTGACACGTTCACCCAAGACCCAAGTGAACATGCTAGCTTGGCCACCTCACGTTATCACAACCCATCCATTCAGCCTCAGCCCAAGCCCAAGCACCGTCCTAGGTATTAATCCATGCAAGTGTTCTCTCTGTACGTACCATGGACCCTCTACATCACCATCAAACTGCTGTTTCTATCCACTGATCCATTAGATCGACACACACACACACACACATCCAGCCAACCCCAGCCTCTCTCCTTAGTAGAGCGCCCAACTCCAATATTTGATTAATTTGACTGGACGTAATTTGGCCTGTATGTTTGTTATTGCCTTGGATGGTTTTGTGTGCTTTAAATAACCGCCTGCTAGCGAGGACATGCACCCGTGTTTACCGTCAAGGAAAAGTGACTGGAATAAGAGTCGTGCTGATGGATAGATTCATATGGGAGGTGAGGAGGTGCGTGAGAGAAGGGCAGCAGGCAGGCACGGTATGGTGTTGGCTAGGTTCCAAACTGGGGAAACTTTCCCCCTTTCAATAGACAAGGGCAGATGGAAGGGAGTGTTTTAAGTTTGGAATGCAGCCTTTGGTGCATTTATGGGGAGACACCTTAACCTAAAGAGTTACATAGAGGTATACAGGGAGAACAAGTATAATCAATTTCTTTCTCTTCCAATACACCTTTCTTTCCCACTCTTTGACATGTCTTGGTGATTGGTGACAGGCAGAGATGTGTGTGTGCTGCAGTTCTCTCTCTCTCTGTGTGTGTGTGTGTGTGTGTGTGTGTGTGTGTGTACAGGCTCTGAATGGGGGTGATTGAGCCTTGGTCTCCCTGCCTGGGCTTTGCGTCACTCTCTGCTACCTGAGTGGTCTTCCAGCCCCACCGCAGGCCAAAGGAGCCCTTGTGCTGTTAGCACTGTACTGGGACCAGCCCTCAGCCCTTCAATCTACAGACTCTAGGTCACTTACAGCCCCAAACACTGACCCAAGAGCAGGGCTAATATCATAGGGCTGAAAGGCTTCTGCTGCACTGAGAGAGATCTAGTTTAGACATGTATGAAAGGGAAATAACCGTCTTTCTTGACATGCTTCTGGAGCTGAGCCTTACAATCCCCCGCCTCCCTCCCCCTCTCCACCTTAACATGTTCCTGTAGCTGGGCTTCATGTTGGCGGTTGAGCTGCTCATGTTGCCTCTGGAACTCAGCGATAAGGTGCTGTCTCTGGATCTGTTGTTTCTGTTTCAGGGACAGGAGTTCCTGCTGCAGCTGCTGCTCTCTACACTGGGCTGCAGACGCCTGGGCTGCAGACGGAGACATGGACAGCTGCTGCTGCTGGTGATGCTGCTGCTGGTGTTGGTGCTGGTCGATGCGTAGGTCCATGGGGATGGCAGTCGGGGGCAGACGTAGGGGCAGTGCAGAGTTAATGTCCACTAGAGAGAGAGGAAGGTGGGGGAGACAGACAAAGAGAACGAGATGAGAGAGAGAGAACAAGAGAGAGAGAACGAGAGAGTTAGTCCATGCATATTGAATAATGAAAAGACTAAAGGACCCAAGTAGATAATAAATAAAATAAAAACAGCCATCACATTCTGTGCACACACACACCCCCATACTCTGCATCCTTATCAGCACACAGAGAGCCCCTTCACAGTACTGTCCATCTGGCCTTGATAAGTCAAACATGAAGTCTAGCACTCCTCTCACAAAGACTGCATTGAACCGTGGCATGGCGGTGGAGAGACCTCGGCCTGGCCAACCACCCCAGAACTCACTGCTACAGGAAGGCCTCCAATCGCACTGCTTCCTCCCCATTAAATCTGAATAAATAGTCGCGATTGGCCGATTATTTATCTACAAGTTTCCCAACAGCATGCCAGACAGCCAGATATGTTTGCTTGGAACTTTGTCTTAATCTCGGTGGCTAACACCCACACTAGGTGCAGCACACACATATGTGAGTACACACACACACAGAGTGTTATCCACAGTCAAATGAACACTAGCGCTGAGCCAGTTGGTACCTGACACTATTTTCTTCCACTACAAAACCTGTGAGGGCATTTTTTTATGTGTGGGTTCCAGGATGGTTTCTTAAACAAGGCATTGCCCCCGTCTTTCAAAAGCAGCAAAGCAGGGAACACACAAACACAACACACACTAAAGGCAGGCACAGTCACTGGGTTTATCAGACCAATGAGTATGGTTACATGCACACAATACAATTCTTGTGAATAGTCAGATCACGTTTACATGCTTTGCAAGAAGAACGATTTCCATAATAATCCTGTTTCCATGGACACATCTGAAATCAGGCTACCTGATGGGACTTTTTGGGGAAGCCTATTTGAGTTGGGACACATACAGTTCAGATGCATACTTTCAGTTTTTCCCAAACTCACTTCACTCGCGCATAAGAGGGATGCTTGTGCTGAGGTGCTAGCACATACGCAGATCAAATACAAACACTGGAACTCCAATTAAGGTGTTTACATGTCCTAATAATTTGAAAGATTCCTCAGAAAACCAGATGTTTTAATCGCCGGATGCTTACTTCGATTTTGACCTAACGCCCATTAAGATAAGCAGAGTAAGGCGTTTACATGACTAATGCCATACTCAGCGTTCTGCCATAATCACTTTAATATTGAATTATAAGTGTTCATATAAACGTACTTAGTGACGCTGTGCAACCCAATATGTATATTTTCTCTCTCTCTCTCTCTCTCCCCCCTTACCTAATTCTTCACTCTCCTCCCTAAGGACCCTGCCCCTCCCACACGCAGTCAAACACAGCATTCCAAGACCAACGACTGGCGCTTCTGTCCCGTGCACACACACACAGACAGAGACACACACAAACACACTCATTCGATACACACACACACATGACCATAATGTCCTAGCGTTGAAACGCATGTTGCAGCCACTGAATGGTAATGCTGAGCTACTGTCAGTCAGTGATCATCTCATTGATTATACCACTCAGTGTACACAACTACCACCAACCAGCAGAGAGAGAGAGAACGTGACACAGAGAATAATAATTGAATAGCGTGAGAGAGAGAGAGAGAGAGATAGAGAGATAGAGAGATAGAGAGAAACTGCATTCAGAGAACCAGTCTGTAATAGAACACCTATAATGCACATACCCATCAGTACTCTGGTGCTCATGGCATTGCGATAAACACTCTCCACTCTTCTCTTCCCCCCTCCTTTCGTTTCCTCCTCTTTAGCTCGTCTCTGCTGTGTGTATCTATTTAGCTATAGTGGAGGTAGACTTTTTATTTTTCTGTCAGTCTCTGTCCGCCTCTCCTTTCCCCTACGCTTTCTTCTCTTCTGCTTTCTCAACCCTCCTGCTCCCTCGCTAGCTACCTCTGTGTCCCTCCCCTCTCTTTACCCGTCTGTGTCCCTCCCCTCTCTTTACCCGTCTGTGTCCCAACCCTCTCCCGCTTCCCTCTTTTTACCCGTCCCTGTGTCCCCCCCCTCTCTGCCCTCCTCCCTTTCTCCTCTCTCTGTGTGCTGGTGACATCACAGGGCAGTTGTAGGCATGCTGTCTGTTTATTCTGCTGCTCCTCCATTTCCTGGAACCAACGGCAGACACACAGGAGATAGATAGCAGGGTGGACGGAGGGAAAAAACGACTCTCTGTGTTTTCCTCTCTGTTGACACTGCATCCCCCCTCTACCCTCTGACTACAGAGAACTGGGTCCCTCTAGAAATGGATCCACAGTGTTGGACACTGCATCCCCCCTCTACCCTCTGACTACAGAGAACTGGGTCCCTCTAGAAATGGATCCACAGTGTTGGACACTGCATCCCCCCTCTACCCTCTGACTACAGAGAACTGGGTCCCTCTAGAAATGGATCCACAGTGTTGGACACTGCATCCCCCCTCTACCCTCTGACTACAGAGAACTGGGTCCCTCTAGAAATGGATCCACAGTGTTGGACACTGCATCCCCCCTCTACCCTCTGACTACAGAGAACTGGGTCCCTCTAGAAATGGATCCACAGTGTTGGACACTGCATCCCCCCTCTACCCTCTGACTACAGAGAACTGGGTCCCTCTAGAAATGGATCCACAGTGTTGGACACTGCATCCCCCCTCTACCCTCTGACTACAGAGAACTGGGTCCCTCTAGAAATGGATCCACAGTGTTGGACACTGCATCCCCCCTCTACCCTCTGACTACAGAGAACTGGGTCCCTCTAGAAACGGATCCACAGTGTTGGACATTGCAGTCACACTACTCTTTATTCTTCAGATCACGGTTCTGTGAAGTATATGTCTATAGCCTCAAGTGAACTAATGAAGGCTATAAGGTCTCTTTATGATTGCTAGGAGACTCCCCGTCAACACACACCTTCTTTGTGTCACTTGCTCTGACGTTAGCATCGCTAGCGGGCGGAAGCGTAAGGGGAAACTTTACAGTTGTGTTCTACATTACAGAGCATTGATTTATGGGACAGTGGGAGGACCTGGGGGGGGAAAGGCCTACAGTAGAATGGTTCGGTCTAGATGGGCCTCTCTCCGTAGGCTGCACACAACTATAAGCATGCAAGCTGCTAAAGTCACCACTGTCCAATTGTTTTAGACCACAGAGCACAAGTTCTGCACAAGCTAGGATTCCTTTTCGGCAACAACCCGAGTATGTGACGTCTCTCACAGGAGCCAATTATTTTGGCAAGATAAAGGTTGATATCTGCCCATCTCCACCGACTCGCGGTGACGTCAAAGCTTGCATCAAGTTTACGGAGATGGGGCAGAAAACCACGCCTGCATCCCACTTTCTCCTCACCAAAACAAGGGCCAACGTGCACTCTGGCACAGACGTGCCCTGGGGCAGACACACTTGCCTTACTGTAAAGAAAGCCTTCCAAAAGTAGCTCTTACACAACATTCGCTACCTGCATCAAAAGACGGCTGGCAGGAAAAATAACAGGGTTTTTTCCTTCTTCATCTAAACTGCTTTGAAAGCCTCTCAACCTTGTCTTGTGTAAATCCTACCGTCTCACCCACGAATTCCACTCAAGATAATAATAAGAGAACTATTTCTGAAGCGAATACATTTTGGTAACACCCTTTATGAGCTACCTATTTGCAATGCATTATATGAATTAATTTATTGTGCATTCTATCAATGCATAATAAGACCGTACAATGTATTATAAGACCCTACAATGTATTATAAGACCTGTAATTAACATTCATAACAGCTCACGGCTCCTTGTATAATAAAGCATATGCAACAGTACTTCAAATGAATAAAGCGGGAGAGAGAGAAATCAGAGAAATACATGGAGAGAGATGTAGAGAGAGATAGCTGAGACCTTTCACAGTTTCTTCCCTGTACTCTCATGCCCTTTTCAGCTTCCATGGGGGAAAGCTCCCCACCATGTGAGTCATAGATTATTCAGCAGTGATTTGGCTTATTCATTACACCAAACAGACTCACTCCAACACTCCAAATAAACAACCACTACTCCTCTTTCTCTTGCTCTCTCTCTCATTTCTACTTCCTCGCTCTGTCCCTCTCTCTTTCGCCCACTCTCTCCGTTTCTCTTTCCACCCATCTCCATCACACTTTCTATCCATCTATTTATGTCTACCTCTCCGTTTCTTTCCCTCGTCCTCATCCTTCTCTTCTTTCCTCCGATAAACAATGTGTTTACCACCCCTGGGGGGGGGGGGGGGGCTCCCTGCTCCCTCCCTCCGCCGGCTCCCATGACAGAATACAGATAGATCTATTTATACCAGACAGTACAGCCGCTCGCTCTGCAGCGCAGCTCCGATTTAAAGCCTGTTGTCTGAGGATGTCCCGCAGTCTGATTGCCAGGCTCTACGCTCCGCTCATTACGTCTAATTGGTGTCGAGCTCAACCCAGGCCGAGCCCTGCTATTCGCCGTTCAGATTGGGCCGGGGAGTTATTATTTACGATGTATAGAGATGGGAACGGTGAGAAGATTGTCACAGGGCCTGGCGGGGGGGCGAAACAAGGAGAGGGAGACGGCATGACAGAAACAATGTATCTTAATGGGATGCAGCTTGCTGCAATGGGACACTGAGTGGTTTGTACGGGGACTGATAGGCAAAAGGTTGGATGGGTCTGCTTTCACCTTTCAGGTGGTTCAAAATCAGTGGTTATGAAGGAAACCAGAGATGTTGCAGGACAGTGACAATAAGTGCAGGTTAATGTACATCAGGCTTTCATATTAATACCTAGAGGGACAGAGGACGAGAGCCAACATGTCCAAGCCAACACCCCATAGAAAAGCATGAGGAAATCGATCAGAGATCAGTCACTCAATTGGCCAGTCTGTCAGTCAGTGTGTGGCCACCCTCTGGCAGCTCATCTTACAGACAGAGACAAAAGAGTTCCTCTAGTGACACACACACACACACACACACACACACACACACACAGAGACACAGACAGAGACAGAGACAGAGAGAGGGTGTCTGTGTGCAGCGAGCCCGACTCATCCCAACATGCTCCAGCCTGTCCCGGGCCTCCGGCTGACGTCAGCGCTCCAGTCTGCAGCGCAGCGGACGGGGGAGGGGAGGGACGGGGTAGATGTGGGACGTGAGGGACAGAGGGGTGAGATGTGAGGATATGAGGGTGCCCATACATACGTGCACAAGTACATCTCCTGCTACTTAACCCAGGCTAATCTACGGACGACGGCGCACGTCACTGTCATACAGGAGAGAGGCTGCTCTGGCCTCCATGTCTGTGGGAGAAGACAGGTTCAAGCAGAGGTGGATCTCCAAAAGAGCACATTGTGACCCGTATAACAGTCATCTTTGTCAAGGCTGGGGGAGCAGCATTTCCCCTAGCTCTATTCATGCTTGGGATCGCGCCAAAGCAACGATAACTGAGCCCCTGTGTAAGGGTAAGTTAGGACTCCCATTCTGAGTTGGGTCGTCAGGTATTAACATGGTTCAGTATCAATCTCAACAGAGATGAAAACCGACACCAGACAGACAGGCAAAACAGCTCTACCACTGTGGTCAAACCTAATTTCCTTCCTCAAATTACAAATTGGCCCTTTAACCGAGAGGTGTTTTCTTTGCCATGCTGGTGCATCACGACTCGAGAGCGGAAGGTTTATCAACCACATGGATTTACATCTGAGCGAGGGGAGGACGGAGGGCGGCGTGTCGTGTGTCATGGGACACCGCAGACGTTTTTCTACACGCCAACGCAGCATCCTGGGGTCATGGCATCAGATGACGGCTGGGTCACACTGGATATTACACACAGGCAGATGCCTGGAACTGGACACCAGCGGCTGGATGTGTCAAGCGTCTCAGAGTAGGAACTGATCTAGGATCCGTTTTGCCTTTTAAATAATTATGAATGGAGGGACAAACGTACAGGGGATCTGACCAAAGAACACCACTCCTACCCTAGATCTAATGAATCTGACTTCATCCGATTATAGAAGGTGTATCAACAGCCTGGGAGAGATTGACATCAACATATACTGTGCTTCAATGAGTCGGTTAAACAATGCTAACCAGGGACATGACTGTGGTGAAAATGAGGCAGTTGCACCATTCAGGCTAGTCACACCGACGGGCGTATACTCTTAGTGCCTTATTATTCTGTAACGCAAAGAAATTCATGTAGAGAAGTGCACATAGAGCATATGAAAGGAGCTCCATTGAGTCAGAGTATTGAATGGGGTTCTCCGTATCTGTCTGTGGGCGGCAAGACGTACATGGTTTCCATGACAACTGACCCACAAAATATTCTATGTCGTCAGTAAGGGATATTTCAATATTTAATGGTGTCACTGCAGCTGAATAAAAAACAACACCAGGTAGAGAGAGCGAGAGAGAGACACAGATAGAGAAAAAGAGAGAGATGGTTCCGTACGGGAGGAAAGGAGAGAAATTGTGTTTTGCCCGGCAACAGGGTGAAGGTGCGGTAGATGGCTTATTTATGTGTTAAATACCAAGACCGCCAAAATAAAGGAAATACTTGAGTAAATGAGAGATACAAAGTATATGGAATATTACTGAGTTAATTGAGCAATTAACATCCCATCATACATAGGGTCATGTATAAAAATGCCCAGTTGCCCATTATTTTGGCTACCATCCCTAGAAGAGATCTCAGTGACTTTGAAAGAGGTGTCTCAAAGGATCATAGGGGGTTTAAAGGGTGTGTGTGTCTCAGTCACCAGATCTCAACCCAAATAAACACTTATGGACGATTCTGGAGCGGGACCTGACACAGCGTTTTCCACCACCATCAACAAAACACAAAATTATGGAATTTCTTGTGGAAGAATGGTGTCGCATCCCTCTATCTATGCCAAGGCGCATTGAAGATGTTCTTGCTTGTGGTGGCCCAATGCCATATTAAAAAGGCTAGGAAGCAACAACAGTGTGGTCAAAGACTTAGTAACTTAGTTGTAGTCACGATATGGTTACCTATAACTACAAATATAGTTATGTTTTAGCATTTTTACATATTTATTCACTTACTTCCGGATATCTTCGGAACTACCCACAATGCACTATTTCTCAACGTCATATGGAGAACCGGTGCTACATATCTAGCTCCAGCTGGCTAACATTAGCTACCAGCCATTCTAGCATGTAATTACATTCCAAACCAAGTGTTGGTGTTGGTGAGCTACTTTGTACATCCATGAAGAATGAACTATATAAATTAACGCGGAAAAACAGCAAATCCTCTTCTCCTGTGTGTTTGGTAGTCGAGCGAGCGTTGTAGTTTTCCATCATTTGTAGCTAGTGCAGTAATACACGCAGTAATACCCAGAAGGACTTGAGGTTACGACTCATTTGTGGCCCAAAAATGGGAAGCAAGCTTTCAAGTTGGAACATTGTCCGGTTGACGTGAACGGATTGGAGTATGGGAACTGTGCGCATCTCTACTCTATACAGTGCTCATTTCTCACTGGACTTCGATGGCAGGATTCGGAACGAGACTGACTGAAACCAGGTGCTGTGCAGAGCGTGAATGTGAAGCCTGCAACCTCTATTTCCGACCTACAGGTACATCGCGAGTGTCAGCAGTGCTGGAAATAAACCGGGTAAATTCAATGTGGATTTACCTCACTAAATCACTATTGGATTAGCTTCACTACATGACCAAAAGTATGTGGACATCTGCTCGACGAACGTCTCATTCCAAAATCATGGGCATTAATATGGAGTTGGTCCCCCCTTTGCTGCTATAACAGCCTCCACTCTTCTGGGAAGGCATTCCACTAGATGTTGGAACATTGCTGCGGGGACTTGTTTCCATTCAGCCATAAGAGCATTAGTGAGGTCGGGCACTGATGTTGGGCGATTATGCCTGGCTCGCAGTCAGCGTTCCAATTCATCCCAAAGGTATTCGATGGGGTTGAGGTCAGGGCTCTGTGCAGGCCAGTCAAGTTCTTCCACACCAATCTTGACAAACCATTTCTGTATGGACCTTGCTTTGTGCACGGGGGCATTGTCATGCTGAAACAGGAAAGGGCCTTCCCCAAACTGTTGCCACAAAGTTGGAAGCACAGAATCATCTAGAATGTCATTGTATGCTGCAGAATTAAGATTTACCTTTACTGGAACTAAGAGGCCTAGCCCGAACCATGAAAAAGCCCCAGACCATTATTCCTCCACCAAACTTTACAGTTGACACTATGCATTGGGGCAGGTAGTGTTCTCCTGGCATCCGCCAAGCCCAGATTTTTCCGTCGGACAGTGAGATGGTGAAGCGTGATTCATCACTCCAGAGAACATGTTTCCACTGCTCCAGAGTCCAATGGCGGCGAGCTTTACACCACTCCAGCCGACGCTTGGCATTGCGCATGGTGATCTTAAGCTTGTGTGCGGCTGCTCGGCCATGGAAACACATTTCATGAAGCTTCAGACGAACAGTTCTTGTGCTGACGTTGCTTCCAAAGGCAATTTGGAACTCGGTAGTGAATGTTGCAACTGAGGACAGACGATTTTTACGCAGTACCTGCTTCAGCAACCGGCGGTCCTGTTCTGTGAGCTTGTGTGGCCTACCACTTCGCGGCTGAGCCTTTATTGCTCCTTGATGTTTCCACTTCACAATAACAGCACTTACAGTTGACCGGGGAAGCTCTAGCAGGGCAGAAATTTGACGAACTGACTTGTTGGGAAGGTGGCATCCTATGACGGTGCCACGTTGAAAGTCACTGAGCTCTTCAGCTAGGCCATTCTTCTGCCAATGTTTGTCTATGGAGATTGCATGGCTGTGTGCTCGATTGTATACATCTGTCAGCAATGGGTGTGGCTGAAATAGCCGAATCCACTAATTTGAAGGCGTGTCCACATACTTTTGTACATATAGTGTAGCTGACTCTCCCTCTGAAGGCCTCTCCTTGGCCCTTCTTTGACTTTGGTAGCTAACTCAGCCGTCAATCGGTAAGTCTCCGCTTGTTGTTATGTTCTGTGGGTTCCTGCTGGTGCTAGACTAGTTGTTCTCTGGCTTAATCCTTAGCTATGTCGACCGTGGAGGTTGGCTAGCTAGGCTAGTTAGCTGTGCTAGGCTAGCTAGCAGGCTAAAATAATGAACTTTAGCTGGCTAGCTTGTTGGCTAAGATAACTGCATATACCGGTAACATTATTTAATAACTGGTTAGATGGCATTATGCATTTCCAAAACTTTGGTTTACTTGAATGTAGCTGTAAGCTAGGTGTTGATAGCAACTGTCTGACTCACCCAGTGTCAGACAGCAGCCATGCAAGCTGATTGGTTACAATAAATTCATAAAGTATTTGCTGCAAATCAAATTGAAACCAGTAGTCATGAGTGCCAACGATTTGGTTTAATTTGAAGTTATACATTTGAAGTCCTCCATATTACGTCACACCCCGCAAATGTTTTTTTACGACATGACTTCAGCATTCTTATCAGTTTTAGTATACATAACGTTTCTCCTCCAAGAAAGCCAGACTGCTTTCATCTTAGCTTTGGGTGACAGACCTTAAAAACACATTCTAAAGACAATGGTCGACATTCAGTCACAGAAAGACACACGCGTCACACGCACACACACACACACACACACAGGTAATGTGTTGGTCTCCTACCTGTGGGGATGTGGTTGAGGGCAGACGTCTTCAGGACATCCAGCTGCTGCTCCTTGCCCAGGAGTCCTTCTGTGGGAGAGGGAGAGCACTCCGCTTCAAATATGGTCCGCAACATCGAGACAACCCCCCCGCAATCAACCGACCGAACTACACCTCTCCGAGAGGGAGCCACCGCGGCATCGAGGCAAGTAGCCTAACGGAGTAACCGTCGCTTCACTATGGACCCAGAGAGCCTGAATCGCCTGGAAACAGCAGAGAATCTACACTGGGAACTCATGCTTAGATGCCAGGGGTTCTCTGCCCTGAAGGAAGCTTAGTGGAATGGCAGACTGGGGTAGCAGCGTTCATTCATCAAACTGTGTGTGTGTGTAGGCTGGTTGTTGGGCTCGGCTGAAACTGTCTGTGCTCAGCATAGCAAGTGTGGAAGAAAGGGATGGAGAGAGAGAGAGAGAGAGAGAGAGAGAGAGAGAGAGAGAGAGAGGGTGGGAGAGAAAATGAGGGGGGGGGATAAAAATAACACTCCCTTTGGGTACAGCACACACACACACCTAGCTGTGTGCCCATGCCTCTCTCCTCTCTGTGTATGTAGGCACCGCGGCTGTAATTATAGTGGCAACATGAAAGGCTTTTGTACCAGCCGAGCCCTGGGAAGACAGAGCTATAAATAGACCAACCACAGAGGAGAGGAGGGGGGAGAGAGGAGAGGGGGAGATGAAGGGAAAAAGAGGGGGCGAGAAAAAAGGAGGGAAAGGATGGAAAGGGAAGAATGAAAGGCAACGATATTAGAGAGATGAGAGAGCATAATCACATGACCTGGTGCACAAAATACCTCAGAAAGGACATGGCCTTCAGATGCAAAAACTAAAAACAATCTACCCTTTCTCTCACACGCACACCCATGTTTGGTGTCCAGATAAACACACTTGGCAGTGGCGTACATAATGTTGCATCAACGCATGAAGATGCTTTGCTTTAAAAACAGAGATAGGAGTTGAAAACAAGATGTGGACTCCCTTCAGAGGAAAGAAACAGGAAAACAGGCTAGCGTCTTGCTGTGTTTGGTCTATTTCTGGAGCTCTCCCTGGACCAGACACACACACACAGAGGTTTAATTAGCTACGGGCCTGGGGCTACACCATGCAGTACTAACTAAATCGGCTGTGTGTGGTGTGTGTGTGTTGGGGGGGGGGGGGGGGGTGCAAAAGAGGCCATTTTATAACGAATAACATTAACTTTATCGGTGTTCAAAGCCTTCTAGAGTATTTTATCTTCAGAGGTTACAGTGAGCAGTCCAGGTGTGGCAACTGAGAGAGAGAGAGAGAGGACAGATGGCAGAGCCACACGTCACCTCTCAGATGACCCAGTATGATATCCCCTGTTTATAGGCCTACACAGACACACACTGTTAATACACACAGACAAACACTGCTAATACACACTGTTAATACACACAGACAGACACTGCTAACACACAGTTAATACACACAGACACACACTGTTAATACACACAGACACACTGTTAATACACACAGACACACACTGCTAACACACACTGTTAATACACACAGACACACACTGCTAACACACAGACACACACCGTTAATACACAAAGACACACACTGCTAACACACACTGTTAATACACACAGACACACACTGCTAACATACAGACATACACACAGTTCACACAGTTCAAACAGACACACTGCTAATACACAGACACACACTGTTAATACACACAGTTAATACACACAAACAGACACTGCTAATACACACAGTTAATACACACAGACACACACCGTTAATTCACACAGACACACACCGTTAATACACACAGACACACACTGCTAACACACACTGTTAATACACACAGACACACACTGCTAACACACAGACATATACACAGTTCAAACAGACACACACTGCTAATACACACATACACACACTGTTAATACACACAGACACACACTGTTAATACACACAGACATACACACAGTTCAAACAGACACACACTGCTAATACACACAGACACACACTGTTAATACACACAGACACACACTGTTAATACACACAGACACACACTGTTAATACACACAGACACACACTGTTAATACACACACAGACACACACAGACACACAATGCTAACACACAGACACACACTTAATACACACAGACACATGCAAACCAATGTCAGATGATATCTCCGCAAATCACACCCAAATGATCAAGCTCCCTGCAGCCTGACTTCGCTATGGAAATTAGGTGTGTGTGCGAACCGTGTGTGTGTGTGTGTGTGCGACAGGTTGACCACGTAGGATTGTTAGTATCACTACTAGAGGGAAGGGCCTATTTTGCATGGCTGTGTACTGAGGGTCAGGTAATGTTGACACCTGTGTCTGTCTGCAGTCTGTAATGGTAGTGGCTTGGGGTTATACTAGCTGGCTTAGTCTCAATCTGTGGGTTGTAGTTAGATACACAGAGACTCTCACTGGACACCACAGTTGATACCTGAGACAGACAAACACACAACCACAGGAGTGACTGGATACTACAAGTGGAGGGAGGGAGGGAGGGAAAGAGAGATATGAAGGTAAAGGAACAAACCTCCACACACACACACCCTCCCTTCCTGACTCCGGCCCTGGACCAGAGGCTTCACTATTGCACCACAAGAGGGCACTCTGGCCAGGGTATCCGTCTGTGAGGGTGGCGACTGTTCTTCAACCCTAGTCCTGAGAACCTAACAGGATGTGCAGGCTTTTATTCCAGCAAAGCACTTACACTCCTGATTCAAGAAATCAACTGTTCATCAAGACCTTTGACATGAAAAGCACTACATCTCCATGGTGTGCAAAATAAATATGAATGCATGTGTGCTTGGGTGTGTGTGTCTGGATCTGCTGGCAGGGGCTCTATTAATTGATGTGCCGCCCTTAAAAGCAGAATTGAACCATGTTTAAAAATGAATAGTGGTTTAAAGACTGATGGGAGGCCAGAGAGAGATCAACAAGACCAAACTGTTAGTGCTGTAGTCTGTAACAAGACCAAACTGTTAGTGCTGTAGTCTGTAACAAGACCAAACTGTTAGTGCTGTAGTCTGTAACAAGACCAAACTGTTAGTGCTGTAGTCTGTAACAAGACCAAACTGTTAGTGCTGTAGTCTGTAACTAGACCAAACTGTTAGTGCTGTAGTCTGTAACAAGACCAAACTGTTAGTGCTGTAGTCTGTAACAAGACCAAACTGTTAGTGCTGTAGTCTGTAACAAGACCAAACTGTTAGTGCTGTAGTCTGTAACTAGACCAAACTGTTAGTGCTGTAGTCTGTAACAAGACCAAACTGTTAGTGCTGTAGTCTGTAACAAGACCAAACTGTTAGTGCTGTAGTCTGTAACTAGACCAAACTGTTAGTGCTGTAGTCTGTAACTAGACCAAACTGTTAGTGCTGTAGTCTGTAACAAGACCAAACTGTTAGTGCTGTAGTCTGTAACAAGACCAAACTGTTAGTGCTGTAGTCTGTAACAAGACCAAACTGTTAGTGCTGTAGTCTGTAACTAGACCAAACTGTTAGTGCTGTAGTCTGTAACTAGACCAAACTGTTAGTGCTGTAGTCTGTAACTAGACCAAACTGTTAGTGCTGTAGTCTGTAACTAGACCAAACTGTTAGTGCTGTAGTCTGTAACAAGACCAAACTGTTAGTGCTGTAGTCTGTAACAAGACCAAACTGTTAGTGCTGTAGTCTGTAACTAGACCAAACTGTTAGTGCTGTAGTCTGTAACTAGACCAAACTGTTAGTGCTGTAGTCTGTAACAAGACCAAACTGTTAGTGCTGTAGTCTGTAACAAGACCAAACTGTTAGTGCTGTAGTCTGTAACAAGACCAAACTGTTAGTGCTGTAGTCTGTAACAAGACCAAACTGTTAGTGCTGTAGTCTGTAACTAGACCAAACTGTTAGTGCTGTAGTCTGTAACTAGACCAAACTGTTAGTGCTGTAGTCTGTAACTAGACCAAACTGTTAGTGCTGTAGTCTGTAACAAGACCAAACTGTTAGTGCTGTAGTCTGTAACAAGACCAAACTGTTAGTGCTGTAGTCTGTAACAAGACCAAACTGTTAGTGCTGTAGTCTGTAACAAGACCAAACTGTTAGTGCTGTAGTCTGTAACAAGACCAAACTGTTAGTGCTGTAGTCTGTAACTAGACCAAACTGTTAGTGCTGTAGTCTGTAACTAGACCAAACTGTTAGTGCTGTAGTCTGTAACTAGACCAAACTGTTAGTGCTGTAGTCTGTAACTAGACCAAACTGTTAGTGCTGTAGTCTGTAACAAGACCAAACTGTTAGTGCTGTAGTCTGTAACAAGACCAAACTGTTAGTGCTGTAGTCTGTAACTAGACCAAACTGTTAGTGCTGTAGTCTGTAACTAGACCAAACTGTTAGTGCTGTAGTCTGTAACAAGACCAAACTGTTAGTGCTGTAGTCTGTAACTAGACCAAACTGTTAGTGCTGTAGTCTGTAACTAGACCAAACTGTTAGTGCTGTAGTCTGTAACAAGACCAAACTGTTAGTGCTGTAGTCTGTAACAAGACCAAACTGTTAGTGCTGTAGTCTGTAACTAGACCAAACTGTTAGTGCTGTAGTCTGTAACAAGACCAAACTGTTAGTGCTGTAGTCTGTAACTAGACCAAACTGTTAGTGCTGTAGTCTGTAACTAGACCAAACTGTTAGTGCTGTAGTCTGTAACAAGACCAAACTGTTAGTGCTGTAGTCTGTAACTAGACCAAACTGTTAGTGCTGTAGTCTGTAACAAGACCAAACTGTTAGTGCTGTAGTCTGTAACAAGACCAAACTGTTAGTGATACTCAGTAGTATCGTGGCCAGGAAACAAAAAACTAAGCGGATTTAACTGCTTTAGGAAAACAGCCCTAATGTTGGAAACAAACATAATTATGTTGTCATGAAGAGTCCCATTTATTTTCCAAGCTATAGCACACAATGTTTTACATACAGCGGGTTTTTAAAAGCTTAGTGTTTTCATTTTTGCCATGGAAAGAATTACTCGCAATACTGGTATCATCACAGCCCTAGTACTCATGTGGCCATTTGCACTCCACGTTCATGTACTCCATGCTCATTAGTAAATCACTTCCTCACACACACACACACACACACACACACACACACACACACACACACACACACACACACACACACACACAGCAGTGACAGTCAGGAAGGATGCCCCTGTCTCATTACACTGGTTGCACTTCCCCTCCCCGCTGCATGTACCATGGAGAGATCACACACAGAGGAACAATACCATCAATCAGACAGGCCTCTTCTTAGGAGACACTTCCTCTAGGGCCACCCCATTCACTTCCTGGGGTCAGCATCTGACGTCATAGCAACCAGCCCACAATCAGCGACCCCTGACTTCTGGGGCAGGCTCTGACGTCCTGTCATAAAGAGGGCACAGAGGCGACCTTTAGGTTCACGTTCACACTGGGAGGAAGAGCGGAGAGACGGAGAAACATTGGGACGGTAATGAGTGGAGGAGTATAGCCATGTATCTCTCCGTTTCCCAGCATCACCTTATCACAGAACCCGTTTGACATGGCATAGCATGGTTAGATACCATGTGACCTATATGTTTTGTATATGAATGAAGTAAGGAAAATGGGCGATATTAATTGAGGAGAAAAGTGGACAAATGCCATTGAAAAGTGGGGCCCTGGAAGACTGGGTCTAACTCTATACAGGCTAGGCTTGATCTAAAAAGACCACCTTGGTTTGACAATCAGAGAAGGGAAATTGCCTAGTAAATAAGCCTATCATTAAGCTCACCTTGTTTCAGAACCACCAGAATTCAAGAGGCCTGAGCATTGCAATACCACTAAGAACCTCCTAGCTTCATGTCAGCGGCTTATAAGAGATACCTGACAATGAACAAAGAAATAATCAATAAAAGTTAGCACTTCAACCAATCACACATCCATCCAGCCATCCATTCCTCTCTCATCTCAGACTTGAACTTGATATCGTCCTCCTCCTCTCTCCTCGTCTGTCCCTCGGAGACAAACAATGACAGGCCGTGTCAAAAGCCAGAATAGAAGGTTTGCTGTCGTCTGTGTAAACTGTAATTGCGGCAGCCAGCTGGCAGTACACCCTGTATCCAGTTTCTCTCTGTGCAGAGTTACGGACATAAAGGCCTCAGTCGGCTCGGGCGCACAAAGAGACGTCTCATTCATCTCATTATCTCCTTTCCCCCGCCGCTGTCTCTAGCCTAATGCCAATTAAAAACAGAGCTGAGGAACAGGCAGAGGGACAAGGCCCCCGTATGGAGCCCATAATAGGGTGTTTGTTTAAGGGGGACGGGACGCTCAGTGGAGCCTTACTCTGGACAGTCAGGGTGGATGGTAGGGTCCAGGGCTGGGCTGTTTCACCCAGGCAGGACATAACCCCTGGTCCTGGATGTGTTGGGCTGGGGTATGCTAGAGTGGACCAGGCCAAAGTAGGCCTAAGCCAAGTCTTGGTGAGGGAGAGGACAATCTGTCTGGCTGGAAGGTCAGAAGTTATTGTCAATGGTCATAGGGTGCAATTAGAACATTTGGCAAGAGAAGCTGAAGACGCACATTTTTACAGAAAAATGATCTGCTTGGACGTACGTACGAATGCACACACACAATGTAACAATGGTTCAGTTTTTAAGATGCTGGCCAGGCCATTCCTCAGCTACGTCCCAGACTATACCACCTGTCTGAGTACAGTAGGGCACTCTGTCTGTCCCAACCCACACCCCTCTCCCGGGACTGAATGACCTCACCCAACCACATCACCCTGTCAACAGTGTAACATGTTTGTTATTCTACGTACGCATATTCTCTCTCTGTCTTCACCTGTCTCAAGGGCAGACAAGGTGCGATTAGTACTAGACACATCCATCAACACACGTGGCCTCACACTGATAAGAAAGAAGTGTGTGTGTGTGTCTCTATAGGTGTTGGACAGAGACAACCATATCTCCTCTACTGTCCATGCTATTGAAAGCTGTTGAGTTGCATTGACAACAGTTGCTAACAGAAGAGGAGTGTTTTTGTCATGTAGCCTTGCGTTCAGTGTTCTTGTTGTTCCATTTATAGGTCTACTCTGCAGCACATGACGGCAGCCACTGACAACTGCTCCATCATGCAGAAAATACACACACAAGAAACCAGCAACAATGGTTGTTTGTTCACCATGCGTTCACTCACATGCCTGTGTATGTGTTGCTATAAATAGCCCACGGAGAAGTGAACGGCTCTCCCATGTGCAGAGTGGGAGTGATTTTAACCCCTCACCTCTAGTTGGATTGGATAGTGTGTGGTTTAATCCTTTGACCTCTAGTTGGACTGGACAGTGTGTGGTTTAACAAGAGAGATCTTCATAATGGATGGAGAGGGGGTGACAGGAGGGTGAGGAGATAAAACCAGTGTTTCTCTCTCTCTCTCTC
>NW_028159714.1:299560-401479 GCF_964263955.1 Coregonus lavaretus | reverse complement strand
AGCCATACTTAGGTAGGCTGTTTTCAGCTATTCTTTGTGGGATCTTGTTCGTGTTTGGTTGTGTATTGACCGTCACGTCGTTGTTTTGTTGTTTTGATCGGGTGATCATTCTAATAAATAATATGTTCACATTCAACGCTGCGCCTTGGTCCGCTTCATCATGTGTCAACGATCGTGACAATGTGGATGCAGTGGGGTGCAAATACCTCTGTAGAATTAATTAAGCGAGAAATGGCGGTGGAAACGGCTTTATGCACAAATATTGATATAATAACCATCATATTGAAGTAAACTTGGAGTCACACGATGATATGTGGTGTGGTCCTCCCACTACGACTCAGGAAACCATGCAGTTTATTAAGCTACAGATGAAATAAGTTATGCTGAACTTCACAGGGTGGTGAAAGTTCACAGTGATGAGCTTGATGCTCCTTTCCAATAAATATCGAGGGTCTTTTTGTCCATAATAATGTCATCATGTAGGTAGCCTGTCCAGAGTGGGCACGTTCGCTATATAATGCACAACCAAATCTGACAAAACCATCAGTAGAGTTGAAAATGTGATGGAAACCCATTTAACAGAACGTTTTTAACCGGTACATGGGAATTTAACTGCAAAAATATATTAGTATTTTCTAAAATATATATTTGTATGTGCATTACGTCATCACGCACAGCCATTTATCTTCAACACGTCAATTTGATGGAAACATCTCTGCTGGTAAAATGACCATGTTTTTATGAAGATTTTACAATATTCACATGAAAATCTGTCGCCAGTCAAATGGAAACAGATTTTCATGCGAATATTCAAAAATCTGCATAAAAACAATATCCTCATCTATAAACAATATCCCAATAGAATTGAATGGTAAATTACGTATTGAATCATTTTGGAGTCACTTGTATTGTAAATAAGAACATAATATGTTTAAGTGGCTCCAAAATGACACAATACATTATTTACCATTCAATTCTATTGGGCACAACATCATCTGAAACACAACCGAAACACACTGCAAATGCATCCAACAAGAGTCCCAAGCTTGATGTAGTCATAGCCTGCTAGGAATATGGGACCAAATACTAAACTTTTGACAAAGTGTAATACACTATAAGTGAATTTGTCCAAATACTTATGACACCTACATATGGAGGGCCTAGATAAATACAGTATATTCATTTCTAAACAGTAAAACAGACATTAATGAAAATAGCCTCAAATAAAAGGTGACATTCTGTACTGTCGCCTCATATAAAACATTTAATATCAAACCTAAAATGCTGGAGTATAGAGCCAAATTCAAAGTTGAATAAATTCAAAAACCAAGGGTGGGTCAAAATTATTCAATAAAACAACTTGGCCATGAAGAAGTTTCAGTAGATTAGGAACTGCTTCCTATAAAGCTATGTGGAGTATAATGTAGCTGTACATGGTCAAGTCTGCTTCCTATAAAGCTATGTGGAGTATAATGTAGCTGGACATTGTCAAGTCTGCTTCCTATAAAGCTATGTGGAGTATAATGTAGCTGGACATTGTAAAGTCTGCTTCCTATAAAGCTATGTGGAGTATAATGTAGCTGGACATTGTAAAGTCTGCTTCCTATAAAGCTATGTGTAGTATAATGTAGCTGGACATTGTAAAGTCTGCTTCCTATAAAGCTATGTGGTGTATAATGTAGCTGGACATTGTAAAGTCTGCTTCCTATAAAGCTATGTGGTGTATAATGTAGCTGGACATTGTCAAGTCATACACAAAATTATATTACTTCTTATTGACATTCAACCTGGGAATGAAAATGTAATCAATTAATGTACAAACATGTCTAAAACAAATCCTGCAACAAAGGACCAGGTGTGAATGTTCTGGGGGGTCTAAGTCTACCCCTAACCAGTTTGAATACAATGTTTGATTTCACCCCCAGACCCCAAAACACACCCCATTCAAAACAGTTTTAACAGCCCCCCACCCGATGCAACTCAATATTAAGAAGGCATACAGTCAGTGTACAGACCAATGCACTACCCCCAGGATCACAACAAGCCCCTCACACATTGGACCACACACACACACAATGTGAATGGAAATATATTATCATATTTTTATATATATTACAACCTATCACAAGAAAGGGTGTTGGTTATTTTAGTTTTCCAAGTAACATTTCTTGGACATGTCCTTACTTTAAAAAGAAGCATGTTTGGTCTTGTTTGAATCAGCCAAATTCTCTGGTTATAAATAAAATAACCATTATTGGCAGAATGTTTAATTCACATCTCTGGCTATTAATAGATTGTGGAACTATGAAAAATAGGGAATAATGTTCCCAACACACCCACCTCACAGTTCCTACACAGACCCTGAGGCACCATGCAGGTCTGACACCAGAGGAGGCTGGTGGGAGGAGCTATAGGAGGACGGGCTCATTGTAATGGCTGGAATGGAATCAATGGAACGTATCAAACACAAAACATATGAAACCACATGTTTGACTGAGTTCCATTTATTCCATTCCAGACATCACAATGAGCCTGTCCTGCTATAGCTCCTCCCACCAGACTCCACTGCCTGACAACCATTCTATTGTCTTGAGGACTTTACAACCATTTGGTCTGATCAAAGACCAGGACACCCTTTCAAATAGATACATCCTCTCAGCCTTGATGACTAAACTAATCAAAGACTAACACACACACACACACACACACCACAGTAATCTGATCATGGTGACTCCACAGTAATAACATTTATAACTCATAAGTCACCAGGTGTGATTTACCTTTTGACAGATGAAACCCTACATCAACTACTAATGACTTATGGGAGGAAGTGAGCATTTCACATATTAAGATATAATACAAGGATACTTCCTTTGTGTGTTGTACTTAGTCAATTGAAAATGTGCTTAAAGTTTTGAAAAAACAGCCTTTTTGATGATCTGTTTTGAGTTTTGTATTAAGAGTTGTGAAATTCTACCACATACTTGTGAAAATAGTACAAAAGTGATTATAAAATCTATAATACATGGATACTTCCTTAAATGTACTTATTTTGTGTTATGCAGTTATGTTATTGAAACAGAATAAGTCTAATGAGAGAATAAATAAGTCCAGTCCAACCATTACCTCTCTCCTCTTTCACATCCCTCTATCATCACTCCATGGGTGCGTCCCAATAATCTCTCCTTCCTCCTGAAGTGTAGCATTCCTTCACTACTCCTCTCAAATGTAAAAGCATTGGATTGGTGTTGGCATGGGGTAGAGGGAGTTTACATATACCAGTCATTTCCTTTTAAATCCATGAAGGGAAGTGGACAAGTTCACACTTAGAAAGGAGATAATAGTTCCACATCCCATGTGTCCTGATAACTACAGGAATGGAACCATATTGAGGTTGTCTGCTTTCTATACGGTTTGATGGGAGAGAGAGAGAGAAGAGAGAGAAGAGAGAGAGAGAGGGGCAGAGAGAGAGAGAGAGAGAGGGGCAGAGAGAGAAAGAGAGAGAGAAAGAGAGAGAGAGAGAGAGAGAGAGAGAGAGAGAGAGAGAGAGAGAGAGAGAGAGAGAGAGAGAGAGAGAGAGAGAGAGAGAGAGAGAGAGAGAGAGAGAGAGAGAGAGGACATCAGGTAAAGTTCTGGAGATGAGGGAATATGTGTGCAGAAAGAAACCCTCCAGTATGGTTAACCCCAGTTAGGCCCAGTATGGACTATCAATACAAGGGACCATTTAGAATGTGACCCAGTTCAATAGGTCTTAACAGAACTGGGGGATGTCAGCCATGAAGTTGTCTAAACACAACTGGAATATAATTTGTTTGTGATTCATTGTTAATGGATTTTCCATTAGGAACACAGGGGAAAAACCTAACACAACAACACACATAACACACAACCACTAAAAACACAAAGGGGGAGGAAACCACTAAAGTCATTACCATATTGTAATTTTCTAATGACAGGGAGAAAACATGTAAAATCTAGAAGACTACTTTAGATCTGGTCAAAAGAAGCCTAATGCACTACGTAGGGAACAGGGAGAGATTTGGGACAGAGACAGTAACTCCTGGATGGAAATCTTCATTCTAATGACAGTGAGCAAATCTCCAATCTCCACCCTATTCCCTATGTAGTGTACTACTTTAGCTCTGGTCAGAAGTAGCCTAGTGCACTACGTAGGGAACAGGGTGTCATTTGGGCCAGATTCAGTAACTCCCCTGGGTATGAATTCTCTCTCTATCTTATCTGTCTTCTATATGATGTTCTCCTCTCCTCCTCTCTTCTCTCCTCTATTCACTCTATTCTATCATCCACACCACATGCCAGCTTCAACACAATCCATTTACAAGTTAAAGACACACCTTGGAATAAATAGCAAAGGAAAACTACTACTAGATGGATTTTTTATTTCCCATCACCATGAATCATATTTAATAACTGAACAGTAGCAGACCTAACTTCATCTGTTCCTGACTCTAGATAGTGGTTTAAAAAGACCATCAATCTCCAATGATATTAAAGTACAATTCTGAACATTACTGATATTAAAATGTGTAAGTCGCTCTGGATAAGAGTGTCGGCTAAATTACGTAAATGTAAATATACTGAGTGGCAAGTCAAGATATCTGCTGGTTTTATTGTTTGGTTAATAGCACCACCTGCTGGACAGGTTTAATATTGCTTGACTGAGCAGTTGGGAAAATAAAAGATGCCAAATTTAGGGTCGGTTTCCCGGACATCGCCATTGAACATGCTTTTTAGTCTAGGACTAGGCTTCATCTGTGTCCGGGAAACCGGCCCATATAGTTCAATTAGCAAGTAAGTAACACTACCTGTTCCATGATACTGAGGAAAATGACATTGAGACAGAGAACCAATTGAGAAAACATTTCAATGATTCTGAATGACAACCAACATACATTAACAGCAAACATCATGATTAATGTAAATGTAGCCAATTAAAACATTGCATTTGATAAAAATACGTTATTACGTTTTACTTACACTCTGAAGATTAAATCAGTCAGACAAAAATAATTGTACAGAAAAATTCAGCATTTTTATCTGCAGACCATCACCACCAGCATAACTAGTATCTATGTGGACACTACTACAGTTTAACCAGCTCAGCTATAGACTACACCAGCATGACTAGTATCTATGTGGACCCTACTACAGTTTAACCAGCTCAGCTATAGACTACACCAGCATGACTAGTATCTATGTGGACCCTACTACAGTTTAACCAGCTCAGCTATAGACTACACCAGCATGACTAGTATCTATGTGGACCCTACTACAGTTTAACCAGCTCAGCTATAGACTACACCAGCATGACTAGTATCTATGTGGACCCTACTACAGTTTAACCAGCTCAGCTATAGACTACACCAGCATGACTAGTATCTATGTGGACCCTACCACAGTTTAACCAGCTCAGCTATAGACTACACCAGCATGACTAGTATCTATGTGGACCCTACTACAGTTTAACCAGCTCAGCTATAGACTACACCAGCATGACTAGTATCTATGTGGACCCTACTACAGTTTAACCAGCTCAGCTATAGACTACACCAGCATGACTAGTATCTATGTGGACCCTACTACAGTTTAACCAGCTCAGCAGTACCATAGAGATTAAACCCAGGATAGAGGGGCTGAGTGAATGTGGTCTGGACTCTGTGGAGGAGGGTCATTGTATCAGAGACACTGTAGAAGGACAGAGTACCTGCCTTGTGATCCAGGTACACTCCTACTCTGGAGGACCGAGGGCCTGATACTTTAGTCACAACACTATTGTGTCTGAAACAATAATCACCTCTATAACACACTAAACTCCAGGACTTGTCATTGTGTCCAAATCCACCATCTGTCTCTGTTCTGCTGATGTCTTTATATGAGACTGCTGTATCACACCACCCACTCCACTCCACCTCCCAGTAACAGCGTCCAGACAGACCCTCTCTACACAGAACCTGCCACCGGTTGGTGAATCTGTCTGGATGAACAGGATATGGTTGGTCTTGGTCTGTATAGGTCACCCTTCTGTTCCCTTTAGACAGAGAGAGGTGTGTGCCTGCTGTGTTTGGGTCCAGTGTGAGCTGACAGGAATCTGGGAGAAGAGCAGAGCAGAGACCAATGAGGGGAGTTAGAACAATAAGTGAAGTCAGATACTGTATCTACCCTGTCTTTGATTAGAGCACAGCAGAGATCAAATCAGAGAAATATGAGGAGTCAGATAGATACCCAGTCTTTGATTAGATCTACTATTGCTATATATTTCTAGAGGGATTGTTAGGAGTGTCAGTGAAAAGAGACTGTTAGTTACTTCAGAATAAAGAGACTCACATTGTAAGAACTGTTCTCTGGTCTTGGGCTCTGGAGGCAGTACAACATCCACTATATTCACTACAGACACACAAGCACATTCACAGAGAGAGGGAATGTTATCATCATACCATATTCCACATGTATATGACTAGTAGGGAACTTTCAATGGTCTAAAGTTGATGTTCTTATTATTTTCAACACACCTGTAGAGGAGATCTTGGTCCATTCTCCTTTAAGGACGTCTTCTAGTTTCTCTCTCAGTTCAGACACAGTCTTACTCACATCTCCAAAGTACTGAAGAGGACAGACAACGATGCTGGGTAAGTCTGAAGATACACTGATACTGGAGAGAGACTGATAACTCTGGGGGGAGAGAGAGAGAGAGAGAGAGAACAGAACCAAATGATTGAGAGTTTCACATTAAGTTAATTTCATATCACATGTAACAAGGCAGTTGAGTTACCTGGAGGAAATGGATGTGATCCTCTGTGTGTGAGAGCTGCTCCAGCTCAGTGCTTCTCTTCCTCAGCTCAGCTATCTCCTGCTCCAGTTGCTCCAGGAGTCCTTCAGCTTGACTCACTTGAGCCTTCTCTTGGGCTCTGATCAGCTCCTTCACCTCAGAGCGCCTTCTCTCAATGGAGCGGATCAGCTCGGTAAAGATCTTATCACTGTCCTCCACTGCTGCCTGTGCAGAGGTCTGTTAAGAGAGAGAGAGAGAGAGAGAGAGAGACTTGTCTTACTTTAATGAGCCATCCTCATTACACTAACACCCCCACCCCTAAAAGCACATTGCGTGACACCACAACCTCTACACAATCACATTATCCAGTACCCAACACCACAGTACAATACACCAACCAGCACCACATTCCAACCGTCCATCCAACCCCTCCTCTCCAGCCGTACAGACAGCCCCCCTGAGCCCCCATACCTCCTGAAACATCTCCACACTGTTGATCATTTTGTACAACTCAAACTCAACCCTAAGGCGTCAACAGTAATGGCATTACCCTGGCAACACAGAAAAAACATGATGAACAGTCTGTCATTGCAGAAAACGGACACCCCTCCCCAACTCCCAGGTCAACCCTCCCCAACCAGCTATTGGTGTCCAGGGCTCCATGTAATACCCTCCACTGGACGACCCCTGACCTTTCCAGCACTGGGAGCTTATAGAGCACCCTCCACCTATACCCTGCCATGCTCTCAGCCCCCACAACCCCCTGCCACTGATGCCCCTTCACTCCCACTAAGCTCAGAGTGTTAAAAGTCAGTAAGTCCTCCAGACTCTCCTGCCAGTCCCCAGTCTCTGCTGTCACTTGCAGTGTTGGAAACGGTGGTGGCCCCTCCTCAGGCTGCTCCAGCCCTCAGTACTGCAGCATAGAAATCAGAGACCCCTGCTGTATTGAGTCTCTTGCCGCATGATGAAGATCTGCTGATCCAGCCCCAAACCACCAGCCCTCCTCAACAGAGCACATGCTTGTTCCCTCCAGCCCACCTCCGTACGGTACAGTAGCAACACACGTCCTGTCCAATAATTTCCCAGACCTTTTAAAAAAATATCAGAGGCAGACCGTCTGAGAGACGGCAGCTGAGAGTTTGTGAAAGGCCAGGGAAATGTCAATTCTCTGTGACAAAGAGAGTTTGGAAAGGTCTGTGAGCAGAACCTGAGAACACCCAGGATCACAGAGTTATGCCCTCTATAAATCAGAGTACAACTCCACAGCCGCGGCCTCATCTCCCCACAACAGAAGTTACCCACCCATCAGGCCCCCTCATCTCCCCACAACAGAAGTTACCCACCCATCAGGCTCCCTCATCTCCCCACAACAGAAGTTACCCACCCATCAGGCTCCCTCCTCTCCCCCACAACAGAAGTTACTCCCCCTTCTGCTGTCCCCACCTCTCCCAAAAGCCTTGGAAGTTTGAGCAAAAAGTGACATCTTGGAAGAGCTTTACATGGAATTTCCAATAGGACACCTGCCTGGGCCCTGGTGAAACAGAGAACTGAGCCCTGTACTAGGTGCAGACACATTTTGGAAAGCAAAGACAAGGAAATTGATTTTGGCTCTAACCACTAACAACCTACCCTTACACACCTCTTTTGCTACCCCTGCACTAAGATTTGTGCCATGGCTCAGCACCTGCGCCCCCTTCCACCAGACCCCCAATACACTTCATTAATCACATCACTGTGTCTCTTGCAAAAAAATCACGTTTAAATGTTTTTGTTTGACTTATTCCCCCAGTCTCTGTCACCGTTCATGTTAAGGAAGTCTAACCGTGAAATCTCCATAAGAGGTGGGAGGGAAATCACCACAATCAGAAACCAGTAGAGAAGCCCATAAAGCCACCATGCCAGAAAAAACCATCAATTTAAGCAGATTCTGAAGACATGCCCTTAAGAACCCATGACCCATTTTCTCAGCCTATACCGCTTCCTGGGTGAGAGGACACTAAACCCCTCATTCTTCATCACGTGTTGTACTGACCTTACAAACCTTCCAGGATCAATCAAATAAGACTCCAGCAGAACCTTCTTTTTCCCCTTTAGTCTCCATCAGGAACCTAGAAAGTTCTCTCAGCGTATATACTGGGACCTTAGCCTGACTGGCTGTCAGCTCTGGATCCAATGAGCCGTCTGAAAACGAGACCGCCTTGTCCTCCTCTCCCGCAGACTCACCTCCCCCCTCTTCCTCCTCCTCCATTGGCACGGTACCGTCCTCCTCCTCCCCAGTCTCTGCCCCCCTGCACTTCCCCCCTGATCAGAGCCTCTTCCCCAATGACAGGCAATATTTCCTGGGATGAGCCCACCAAGCCTTCGCCCACCGGAGTCTCTGTTACTACAGAAACCTGCCTCAGCTCATGTAGCCCAGCTGCAACCCTCCCCACCACCGCTTTCTCCACGGTCTGCGCACCACCACTTGACCCTGCTCTACACTCCTCCTTCCTGGTACCACCACCACTTGACCCTGCTCTACTCTCCTCCCTCCTGGTACCACCACCACTTGACCCTGCTCTACTCTCCTCCTTCCTGGTACCACCACCACTTGACCCTGCTCTACACTCCTCCTTCCTGGTACCACCACCACTTGACCCTGCTCTACTCTCCTCCCAGCCTCTGCCCCCTGAGTCCTAGTAGGCTGGACAATAGAACAAGTCAAAATTCACTGAAGGCTGTAAAACGGCCAAAGAACATTGGCTGAGCTGGAACACTAGCCTGAGGCCAAAGCGTCTTAATCTAGCGGTTAAGAGCGTTGGGCAGTAATCTAAAGGTGGCTGGTTCGAATCCCCGAGCCGACTAGGTGAGAAATCTGTACCCTTGTACATCGACAGATTTAGGCACTTAACCCTTGTCGTTCTGGATAAGAGCGTCTGCTAAATGACTCACATGTAAATGTAAACTAGGCCTCTGTGAAAGCGTGGCAATAACTTATTAACTTTACATTATTCACAGACAGACTCCTCTGAAGGCAGGCAGGCAGCACACTCCTGAAAACGAACTGCTCAGCAAAGCAAAGGCTATTTTGAGAACTACCAGATTTATATAAAAAAAGCTAATTTTCAGTGTCTGTGTCCAGTGTCTGTTTATATGTTAAGGGGGTGTTACTTTGGCAGATAATGTCACACATCTAAATATATATATTATTTTTTAGATAATTAACTAAATGTATGGTGTTTTTGGTTTATGTCCGTTTCATTGTTTGTTATGCTATGAATTGTTATTTTATGGTTGTAAGTGATCAAATGAACTAGAACATTTTATATTTAGCAATTTTGAGTAATTACTACTTTAGTAAGGATACACTTAGTAAGGATATACAATTTGCTAAATGGCATATTATTATTATATTATTTATTCAGCACTACTGCAGTTGCTAAATAATTCCAATAGATGGCAGCATAAGACCATGAATGACATTTCAGAAGATTAGTTTAGTTCTCTCCCTGGATACACTACCACTCCCCCTCACAGGAAAACTCCTGCCTGAGCTTTTTACTGTCCCTTTCCACACTGCTAACGCAAGAGAAAGGACTGAAAACACATTACTGTGAAGTAATATAATGATGATTCATGTTTATTATTACCTGTTTTTATGCTCATGTTTTAAAATTATACCTCATTACTATAACAATTATCAAAAAGCGCAAACATTAATTCAGTCACCTCTGGTCGACATGTGTTTTTCTAGTACATTCATTGTCAAATTCATCAACCAGCACAGAGCCACTCTGCCTTCTCGAACAAGTAGCCAACTCAACAAGCCCCGCAAAAAGCTTGTGCCGTCAGCGGCAGCGAGCACTCTGCCTTCTAGCACAAGCGAGGGGCATGTTGAGGTACATTTTCTAACCGCGATGGTTGCATGATTTATTGGTGGGCTGTAATATATGAGATATTAAGATGATGTCATAATGCATGTTTACTAGGGTTGAGGTTAGAGCATCTGACTAGTGATTATTTGGCCGGTGTTCAATACCTGCTAGAGTTAATATTTTGTTGCTCTCCCAAAAGCAACACAGGCCTAATACGAGATATATAGCTAACTGTAAAGTAATGAGTGACCTTTTTAGAAAATCATAGGACATAGTCTTTGGTTGCATGCTATTTTATGCTTGTAGCCTATAACTGATGCTTCATGGTCTTATGCAGCCATCTATTGGAAATATTTAGCAATTAAAAGTTATTAATTCACGTAAAGACATTGGTGAGGCAGCTGAGAAATAAAGTGTATTTTTCTTATTAATTCTGGAGATCAGTCTCAAACCAGCCCCACCTATGACATGCCAATTGCTGGACTTTCACATAGAGGTTACTAGGTCACACCCAGTTCAAACCACATTTAAAAAATAAAACAAATGTGTTGTTTATCAAGTGTTCTGCCTTGCAATAATACCTATAATAAAATGACTAATAAAGGTTACATAGGTTTTATTAAAAAAATAACAATAAATGCTATTTAGTACTATAATGGTATTTACTAACATAAAATTATTACTAAAATAAGTTCTCAACGTGTTCTAGGCTACTCCACCCTAGAATTAGGGTTAGGGGTTAGAGTTAAGGCTAAAATAGGTTATAAGTAGGGTTAGAGTTTCTGTATAGCACTTTGTGACATCTGCTGATGTAAAAAGGACTTTATAAACACATTTGATTGATTGTTAGGTTTAGGGTGTTTAAAGCAAAAAACTGTATGGGTTATAGCTCTCTTGCTCCTCCCTGTGGCCTTCTGTGGGTACTACATACCTCATTCACAACACTTGCTATGCTCATAATCTGAGGTAGCAACTGTGTTAGATCTATAAATCAATAAGCTACACCTATCCATTTAGTTTACAACTCAGTGAACCTGCGCAGCATTCGCTCAATTTGATGCCTACTAACAAACAAATTACCCAGCAACAATTTAGAAACAATAAATCGTACAATTATTTTGTAAAAATGTATTTATTTAAAAAATGTCTGGCTGTTTAAATCGGCTACATCTTGAAAAAGGAGGACAGGAATGCGTTCTGTTTAGGTTTTACACCTTTTTATGAAAATAATATGGTTAACCATCGCTAGCACTGTGGGCAGGGGCGGTGTGTTCATTAGGGCGATATGGGCGACGCACTGCCAAACGGGAAAAGGAAGGGATTTTTTTTCTAATCAATTATATCACAGCAACATTAGTTATCAGTGTTCTAATCTAGACGTCTGATCTGCCACTAAATGTCCAATCAGGCTAAAGTCGTGCTTCAAATGGCCCCGCCCCCTTTGGGGCGATTTCAGTCAGGTTGAAAATCGCCCAGAAGTCTCTCATAGCCTGTCATGTAAAATCTTTTTTTTTCAAATATCAGAGCTTTCAATACAATCTCTATGGGTTTCTGAGGGCTTGCACTTACGCGCTTTCGTCATACGTAACATAACCATGAACGTAACTAAGAAAAGAGCGGGTAGCAGCGTCAATCAATTCACGTACTACTATCAAGATGGCTAGCCTTCAGTGCAACTCGATTGTCTCTTTGAAAGAAGTTCACATCAAAGACCATTCAAAACGAGCTACTGTAACTGGAGTGTATGCTAGCGGTCATGAGGGAACATATTGTCTCAATCGCCAGTGTGCTTTTGGAGAGACTGAACGGTCTTTTTGCCATTCAATGGGCCAGGAACGTCTGAATGCACTGGCCATGCTTTCCATGGAGAGGGAACTAGTCCTCAGCATGCCTGATTTCAATGAGAAAGTCATTGACCGCTTTGCTGCATTGAAAGAGAGAAGAGAACAGTTTCAGTACAAGTAATGTAGCCTCTCTCTCTCTTTGTCCCTCCCTGTCTGTCTCTTTAACACACACACGCCCAAATCAGTTCACAGTTGATGTTGTTTAAAATAGTTATTTTTCATTTTAAAAAAAGTTAAAAAATAATAATAATCTTCATTTTTACAAATCTATACAATTGGCCAGAATATGGTTGTTCATATTTACAAATCTATACAATTGGCCAGAATATGGTTGTTCATTTTTACAAAGCCATACAGATAGCTGTGTTTACCTTTTCTATAAATTATTTTCAAATTCTGTTTTCAGGCAAAATGTCTATCACTGTTCATTTTCACAAATCTATACAAGAGGGCAGAATATGGAAGTCTATAAAAATTTCTTATTACCAATAACTTGCATCAATGTTTTCAGTAGCCTCTATCAAAAGCTCCTGCTTGCTTGTTGTGAATTATGCTCAGGTGCACATATTTCCAATTCAACCATGAGTCAAAAAATATGGTAAAAGCTCTTGTTGATCCTGCAATCTGAACAAATACCAAGATGCTGTATTTTCAGCTGATATTTCATTTGTTTATGGAAATGCATATTGTTTATGAAGTGTTGAGGAATGTGAAAGAACACCCTTGATTATTTTTACAGTGATAACTTATTTTGCTTTTGTAAGCCAACACTTTTGAGATCAGTCAATAAATGCTTCTGGCATTGACTTATATGCTGCCCCTGTCTTCATGTTGTTGCTGGACATATCTTTTTTAAAATGTGTGTAGGTCACCTAAATCATCAGAAAAATTGCCCCCCCTGAGAATTTTTTCAGGAGCCGCCACTGACTGTGGGTCACCACAAGGTGTACCCAGGTGAACAGTGAGTTTGCTCACCAAGTAGTCATAACCTTGTTAATAATAAGTTACCTGAGGTAAAGCTACAATGTTAATACGGGCTGGTCTCATTACCAGCCCATAATAGTGAAGCTGGCATTGTGACGCAGAACAATGGGCTGGGAATAGAACTTTCATTAGGCGAGTTGGTGCCACAGAGCTCAATACAACTAATAGGAGCTGGCAGGGTGAAACATGCCCTATCATTTCTAAACTACGGCAAGCATCTGGGACATATGGTAATATTATGAAACTGGGCTCCATGGTGGATGCAATTAAGTAGTTTTATCAGAAAAAGGCGTTCAAAATGTATTGTGTCCAGCCTAGTCCTAGCCCCCGCTGCCGGCTGGTCGCGCTTGTCTGCATTAGCATTATGTCCTACATCCCTACAATAGAAACACCCAAAACTATCTGTGCTAGCAAACCCTGTGTTCCACCCCTCCCCTGCGTAACCTTGAAGTTTGTTAAGAAACAAACACTTGTCTACGAAAAGTTAAATTTTTAATGGATTCCGCTTGGCACACAGCCGAGAGCACACGAAAACCACTTTATTTTTAAATTTACCAAAACTAACCAACTACTTGCGGTCTGTTCGTAAGTAATAAACGGAGGCTGGACTATAATATAAATCCATTATACTTTGTGACACAAAATGGGAAAAGGGGAAATTATAATAATACAGAAAAACACCCTTCCAACTAACCCTACTCATTAAATACCCACTACCCCATTCCACTACTTTGACCCTATCTGCTCCTGCACCATGCCAACGGCCTGGGAGGACAGGAAACCACAACTCAACACACCCTGTAACTCTTCTGAAGTCTAATCTTGTATGCCCAAATACTACTCTGCAGCTGCCACCACAATATCTATTTTCTTTTTTTTACGTTCCATTTCTGCGGTACAGTTGATAACCATTGCTATGAACTCTAAGAAGCTAACTTTACTGAAGCATATATCACTCGTTGGCCTATCCCTCTGTGCTGGCACAGATCTACTACTCACAGGGATCCTCTCAGGATCTCTCACCCTTGACCCATCCTCCTCTACTTTCTTCACTGTCTCAGCATACGACACCTTCTGCACTACTCTGACTCTAGCCACCTCAACCTGCCTCTCTCGCACCGGACACTTCAGATCCCCAGCAACATGGGCATCCCAACAGTTGACACACACAACTTTATCCACCGAAACTACACAAACCTCTATCCCATGCCCTCCTGCACACTTCTCACATCTTGGAATCTCCCTCCTACAAACTGCTGCAACATTACCATAAACGTTGCACCTGAATCAGCACAGTGGATTCGCCACAAAAGCTCTAACAGGATAACTGATATATCCTACCATGACTTTGTTGGGTAAAGACTCAAACCTCAAAAGGACTGACAGTGACTCCTCTGTTTCACCACGCTCACCACCGGGTCTGTGTTGCACCAAACGGCGGGAATCACAAACACCAGCAGTCTTCAACCTGAATTGCTCCACTTCTACACTTAACGCTACCCCAGAAATCACTCCATTCAATGGTGCCCTGTTCCTAAGAGCAAAGCAAGAAACAGATCTTGACCCAAGTTGCGTGACACGGAGCACCCACTCCCTCTGGTCAGAAGAAACACAAACAAATATCACAAGTCCACTACAGGTTACCTTCACTGATTCAACTGCACCCAACTCCTTTCCCACCCACCCTGAAACCACAAATGGATCTGCCAAAAGGTATGGATCCACTTTGTCCTACAATGTAACTCCTACTGCACCAAATTCTTCTTTATCATGTCCATTGATGCCAGGCTCTGGTTCTGAGCTCTTCACCACACCTTCTACCTCACTTAACTCTCCCTCATTCATTTCCATTTCACCTCCAGAACTCAGTCTGGCGAATGGCTCACTCTGTTTGCACTTGAGTTATAACATTTGAAATGTCTCTATTACTTTGAAACTTTTGTGAGTGTAATGTTTACTTTTAATTTCTGATTGTTTATTATCTATTTCACTTGCTTTCGCAATGTAAACATATATGTTTCCCATGCCAATAAAGCCCTTTGAATTAAATTGAGAGAGAGCTCCATTTTAATGTATAGGGGACTTGAGTCTTTCATGGTTACTCAAGGTTATGTGATGAGGTAACCCCTCTTGCGACTTCAAAATCAGTGTCGGCCCTCAACCCAAAGGGAATGTCCTCTTGGTGAAACAGTCACGATATTGGTTTCTCTCCTCAGTAGACCCGGGTTCATATCCCGCCGGTTACATTAAGCAGTCTATTCTCTGAAAGGGGTCCAGACAGCCTGTTCCCAACAGTGGGATTGGATAGGGGCCTCTCTCTCTCTCTGACTGGAAGAGAGAAGTGAAATGGTGTGTCTCCTCTGGTCAACAATACTCACCTTGAGAGACTTTACAGCCTGTTGTAGCTCCTTCAGGTCCTTCTCTCTCTCCTGGAATCTCTGCTGGACTTTCTGCTGACTCATCCCCAGCTGCCTCTGTGGAGAATCACTCTTCAATGAGCTATCAAGCTTTATTTGTCCAGTAGATCAATAGTATAGTAATGTGACATAGGGCACATAGAGAGGAAGGTCTAAAATCTTGAGGAAGTCCCTTTACCATATGACATTTTCTATGTTGCTATGTGAATGATTATAGTTTTTATGGTAGACGTACATGTATCAAGGGGTTGAGACTGAACTTTGAACTCCTAAAAGGGCATTCGGAATGATAATAGTGTTTGACTTCAGAAAATTGTGATACATTTGGATCAAACTCAATATACTCAAGGTTTGTGTTCATATTTGTTCTGCTGAGGATCAATTTCATTTGAATGATCTCATATTCAAACAGCCTTAGTTCCTACTGTATCTTTAATTATTTGTTTATCAGACAGTCACCAACAAGTAGTTCTGGTCTTACCTGTTTCTCAGTCGTCTCTGCTGCAGCTGACACTGTATCATGGCCTTTATGTTCATCCATTGTACACAGCATACAGATACACTGCTGATCGGTACGACAGAAAACCTCCAGCAGTTTGTCATGATGAGAGCAGATCTTCTCCTGTAGTTGTGCGGTGGCTTTGACCAGCTTGTGCTTCTTGAAAGCAGGAGATTCATAGTGAGGTTGGAGGTGAGTCTCACAGTAAGAGGCCAGACACACCAAACAGGACATGAGGGCTTTCTGCTTTCTGGTCCCAGTGCAGAAATCACACGCCACATCTAAAGGTCCAGCATAGCACAGAGCAGGAGGGGGAGCAGCCTGGAGTCCTGTCTTCTTCAGTTTCTCCACCAACTCAGCCAACATGTTATTTTTCCTCAGATTAGGCCTTGGAGTGAAGGTCTCTCTGCACGGAGGACAGCTATAGACCCCTTTCAGAACATCCTGATCCCAGCAGTCCTCAATACAGCTTCTACAGTAACTGTGTCCACAGGCAGTAGTGACCGGCTCCTTCAGTAGATCCAGACAGACAGAACAACAGAACTGGTCCTGGTCGAGCAGTACTCCCTGCTGAGCCATTTGGACGGTTGTTCACTCTCACACAGACAGACGACACAGAGACTCAGACCAGTTTCGTTTCCACATAAGTGAGTTTTTGGGAGGGCGAGGACTTTCTGGATCTGCCAGATAGGTGAGGTTAGAGGGAGGGAGGGAGGGAGGGAGGGATAGAGAGAGAACTGCGTTCAACATGGAGAGGGAGACAAATATTTTAGTTTCTAGGTTAGGGCCCTTCATTTGGAATGAATATAACAAATATGAGTTGTTAGAATATATATAGGGTAACAGTTCCTATGAAGTACACATTATAATTATTATAATAAGCTTCATAATGCCTTATAATAGACTTATGTGTTATAACACTGATTATAAGTGTCTATAATAATTCAAAAGTGGTTGTAATGGGGGGGGGGGGGGGGGGGGGGGGGGTTGATATTGATACAATATACTGTAGTTTAAATGAATACTGTATGTATTGACTGATCATTGAGAATGAGGTAATACTTTACATTACAGTTTGGGTATTACTGTTAGGCCTAGGGTCAGGGTTAGAGTTACTACATTCAGCAGTAACCCTAACCCTAGCCATATCTAGGACTAAAAAGAGAAGACGTTTTATAATCAGAGTTCTTTGTATCTCTTCTTAGTCAGACAGAAACCCCCCACATCTTATAGGTGGACGGGGTTATGAACATATCCAATGAATTGTTTTCTGCAACCAGATGAAATGAAACTGCCTTTCAGCAGGAAAAGCTTCTCTAATAATCCTAACCATTGCTGGGTGTCTTCAGAGACTGAGGTATAGAGACACACTGTCAAGTCAAATCATCTGGCTGTGCTTTCATGTCAAAACATGTATTATTTTCTATTCATAAAATTCTATTGTATTATATTCTTTGATAATATATTATATCCATTGGCTCCACTCTGTATAGTGTTAATGATGACTGTTTGTTCTGTACATTGATTGAATGGTTAGGACTATCTCACTGTATTCACTGTTTAAATCCCAAGAGACCAGGAGACCTAAAGGAAGCCTTCAACACTGTATCCCTTCATCCAGTCATAGTAAACAACCTCTGTCTGTCTGTCTGTACGTCTGTCTGTCTGTAAACACAGCCAACTTTTCTGCGGTGGTTGTTGTTGCTATCAGTGCTGCACAGCTATTTTCAGGTCTCTCCAGAGATGGTCGATCGGGTTCAACTCCAGGATCTGGCTGGACCACTCAAGGACATTCAGAGACTTGTCCCGAAGCCACTCCTGCGTTGTCTTGGCTGTGTGCTTAGGGTTGTTGTCTTGTTGGAAGTTGAACCTTCGCCCCAGTCTGAGATCCTGAGCGCTCTGAAGCAGGTTTTCATCAAGGATCTCTCTGTACTTTGCTCTGTTCATTTTTCCCTCGATCCTGGCTATTCTCCCAGTCCGTGCCTCTGAAAAACATCCCTGCCACATCTCCAGGTCCAGCATAGCACAGAGCAGGAGGGGGAGCAGCCTGGAGTGCTGTCTTCTTCAGTTTCTCCACCACTTAGGCGAGCACAGCACTCCTGTTCAGAATAGGTCTTGGGGTGAAGGTATGTCTGCACTGCACTCAATCTGGTTTATTTAGTACCCCAGCGCAGGTTAAGTAGTGGAAAGAACATGTTGGGTTATTTTGACCCAGACAGTTTGGTTGCGTGAATAACCCAATATGTTGGGTTGTTAGTATTAACAGAACACGGGTTAATTTAACCATCAGTTGGGTATTTTTTACTCTCATGCTTGGTTGACCTAGCAACTGGGTCTGTTTTAATGTCATGCTTGGTTGACCTAGGAACTGGGTCTGTGTTAATGTCATGCTTGGTTTACCTAGCAACTGGGTCTGTTTTAATGTCATGCTTGGTTGACCTAGCAACTGGGTCTGTTTTAATGTCATGCTTGGTTGACCTAGCAACTGGGTCTGTTCTAATGTCATGCTTGGTTGACCTAGCAACTGGGTCTGTTTTAATGTCATGCTTGGTTGACCTAGCAACTGGGTCTGTTTTAATGTCATGCTCGGTTGACCTAGCAACTGGGTCTGTTTTAATGTCATGCTTGGTTGACCTAGCAACTGGGTCTGTTTTAATGTCATGCTCGGTTGACCTAGCAACTGGGTCTGTTTTAATGTCATGCTTGGTTGACCTAGCAACTGGGTCTGTTTTAATGTCATGCTTGGTTGCCTTAGCAACTGGGTCTGTTTTAATGTCATCCTTACTGTAGGTTATTTTAAGGCGTTTACATACTGTAAACTCAATTTTTCCTTATTAAATTCTTCTATAATATGTAGAGTATTTATTACATATTATAATAAGGTATACCACTGTATCATAGCCCAACAATGAGACATACATGGACTTTTAGGAAACTCTATAAGCATCATTGAAGCTACAAAAATGTCAATGTTCATCCTTAACATGTGCTAACTACGCAACAGACCAGATGAACAGGAATTATATTTACTCTCATGGGTGGCTAAAAATAACTATCTGAAAGCCACACCCCTACTAAACTATGCCTACAGTCTTCTGATCTGACCTGCTGGGTCATATCTCAATAACCAAGCAACAATAACCCAACACCCAGCATCCATAACCCAGCAGTTTTTAAAGAAAACAACCCAACTAAGTGACCCAACGCCTGCAACCCAACATTTGGGTCAACCAAACAACCCAGTATTGTTTAGAGTGTGGGGACAGGTGTAGACACCTTTCAGATCATCCTGATCCCAGCTTTCTTTAATACAGCCCATACAGTAGCTGTGTCCACAGGCAGTAGTCACCGGATCCTTCAGTGGATCCAGACAGACGGAGCAACAGAACAGTTCTAGATTGTCAGCCATTTTAGTGCTTTCACCTGAAGGTTGAGCAATAGGGTGTCAAAAATGACTTTCTGTTTCATGGAACTCTACACCAGAGGACAGGGAGTGGCTTCCTCTTGACTGTGTACTCTGCATCTACAGGTTTTTGGGGGATGGAAGTCAAGCTAAGAAGATGACGTTGCATACAGCTGTGTCCACAGGGAATAGTAACTGGATCCTTTGGTAGATCCAGACAGCAGAGTGGATATTTTAAAAGGGCCTCTGCAATGTCCATACAACAAACTGCACAGCAGAGTATCAGAGATAACTTTAATTTCTTTGAAAGTCTGAGTGGTGGGGGAGGCCTTTTAGATCTGTTTGGAGACGTTAGTCCTGGATGGATGCACTGAGGTATATAGGGATGGAAGCCATAGTGACGTGTTTATTTTTTTATTTTTTTTATTTCACCTTTATTTAACCAGGTAAGCCAGTTGAGAACAGGTTCTCATATACAACTGCGACCTGGCCAAGATAAAGCAAAGCAGTGCAATAAAAACAACACAGAGTTACACATGGGGTAAAAAACATAAAGTCAAAAATAAAACAGAAAATATATATACAGTGTGTGCAAATGTAGCAAGTTATGGAGGTAAGGCAATAAATAGGCTATAGTGCAAAATAATTACAATAGTATTAACACTGGAATGCTAGATGTGCAAGAGATTATGTGCAAATAGAGATACTGGGGTGCAAAATAAATAACAATATAGGGATGAGGTAGTTGGGTGGGCTAATTTCAGATGGGCTGTGTACAGGTGCAGTGATCGGTAAGGTGCTCTGACAACTGATGCTTAAAGTTATTGAGGGAGATAAGAGTCTCCAGCTTCAGAGATTTTTGCAATTCGTTCCAGTCATTGGCAGCAGAGAACTGGAAGGAATGGCGGCCAAAGGAGGTGTTGGCTTTGGGAATGACCAGTGAGATATACCTGCTGGAGCGCAGACTACGGGTGGGTGCTGCTATGGTGACCAATGAGCTAAGATAAGGCGGGGATTTGCCTAGCAGTGATTTATAGATGGCCTGGAGCCAGTGGGTTTGACGACGAACATGTAGTGAGGACCAGCCAACAAGAGCGTACAGGTCACAGTGGTGGGTAGTGTATGGGGCTTTGGAGACAAAACGGATGGCACTGTGATAGACTACATCCAATTTGCTGAGTAGAGTGTTGGAGGCTATTTTGTAAATGACATCGCCGAAGTCAAGGATCGGTAGGATAGTCAGTTTTACGAGGGCATGTTTGGCAGCATGAGTGAAGGAGGCTTTGTTGCGAAATAGGAAGCCGAATCTAGATTTAACTTTGGATTGGAGATTCTTTATGTGAGTCTGGAAGTTGAGTTTACAGTCTAACCAGACAACTAGGTATTTGTAGTTGTCCACATACGCTAGGTCAGACCCGTCGAGAGTGGTGATTCTAGTCGGGTGGGCGGGTGCCAGCAGCGTTCGATTGAAAAGCATGCATTTAGTTTTACTAGTGTTTAAGAGCAGTTGGAGGCTACTGAAGGAGTGTTGTATGGCATTGAAGCTCGTTTGGAGGTTTGTTAACACAGTGTCCAATGAAGGGCCAGATGTATACAAAATGGTGTCGTCTGCGTAGAGGTGGATCTGAGAGTCACCAGCAGCAAGAGCTGGTAACCAAATATAAGGTTGTGGTAAAACATTACAACGTTTTAAAGGTTCCATAAATGTACAGTGACCTATTCAGAAGCCACAGTGGTGAATGATGAATATGTCAAATCAAAAGTTCTCTTTCATTTTCAGTCATTACATTTACATTTACGTCATTTAGCAGACGCTCTTATCCAGAGCGACTTACATATATATATATTTTTTTTTATACTGGCCCCCTGTGGGAATCGTACCCACAACCCTGGCGTTGCAAACGCCATGCTCTATCAACTGAGCTACATCCCTGCCGGCCATTCCCTCCCCTACCCTGGACGACGCTGGGCCAATTGTGCGCCGCCCATCAGTCTCCCGGTCGCGGCCGGCTGCGACAGAGCCTGGATTCGAACCAGGATCTCTAGTGACACAGTTAGCACTGCGATGCAGTGCCTTAGACCACTGCGCCACTCAGGAGATAGTAAAGAGTCATGTAAAATGATCATAAATTGTAAAGAAATATGTGGATGCAGTGGGGTGCAAATACCTCTGTATAATGAATTAAGCGAGAAATGGCGGTGGAAATGGCTTTATGCACAAATATTGATATAATAACATCATATTGAAGTAAACTTGGAGTCACACGATGATATGTGGTGTGGTCCTCCCACTACGACTCAGGAAACCATGCAGTTTATTAAGCTACAGATGAAATAAGTTATGCTGAACTTCACAGGGTGGTGAAAGTTCACAGTGAAGAGCTTGATGCTCCTTTCCAATAAATATCGAGGGTCTTTTTGTCCATAATAATGTCATCATGTAGGCAGCCTGTCCAGAGTGGGCACGTTCACTATATAATGCACAACCAAATCTGACAAAAACATCGGTAGAGTTGAAAATGTGATGGAAACCCATTTAACAGAAAGTTTTTAACCGGTTTTTGTATTTTCCCAAAAATATATTTGTATGTGCATTACATCATCATGCACAGCCATTTATCCTCAACAAGTCAATTTGATGGAAACATCTCTGCTGGTAAAATTCACGTTTTTATGAAGATTTTACAATATTCACATGAAAATCTGTCGCCAGTCGAATGGAAACAGATTTTCATGCGAATTTTCAAAAATCTGCATAAAAACAATATCCTCATCTATAACTGGGTCTGTTTTAATGTCATGCTTGGTTGACCTAGCAACTGGGTCTGTTTTAATGTCATGCTTGGTTGACCTAGCAACTGGGTCTGTTTTAATGTCACGCTTGGTTGACCTAGCAACTGGGTCTGTTTTAATGTCATGCTTGGTTGACCTAGCAACTGGGTCTGTTTTAATATCATGCTCGGTTGACCTAGCAACTGGGTCTGTTTTAATGTCATGCTTGGTTGACCTAGCAACTGTGTCTGTTTTAATGTCATGCTAGGTTGACCTAGCAACTGGGTCTGTTTTAATGTCATGTTTGGTTGACCTAGCAACTGGGTCTGTTTTAATGTCATGCTTGGTTGACCTAGCAACTGGGTCTGTTTTAATGTCATGCTTGGTTGACATAGCAACTGGGTCTGTTTTAATGTCATGCTTGGTTGACCTAGCAACTGGGTCTGTTTTAATGTCATGCTTGGTTGACCTAGCAACTGGGTCTGTTTTATGTCATGCTTGGTTGACCTAGTAACTGGGTCTGTTCTAATGTCATGCTTGGTTGACCTAGCAACTGGGTCTGTTTTAATGTCATGCTTGGTTGACCTAGCAACTGGGTCTGTTTTAATGTCATGCTTGGTTGACCTAGCAACTGGGTCTGTTTTAATGTCATGCTTGGTTGACCTAGCAACTGGGTCTGTTTTAATGTCATGCTTGGTTGCCTTAGCAACTGGGTCTGTTTTAATGTCATCCTTACTGTAGGTTATTTTAAGGCGTTTACATACTGTAAACTCAATGTTTCCTTATTAAATTATTCTATAATATGTAGAGTATTTATTACATATTATAATAAGGTATACCACTGTATCATAGCCCAACAATGAGACATACATGGACTTTTAGGAAACTCTATAAGCATAATTGAAGCAACAAAAATGTCAATGTTCAACCTTAACATGTGCTAACTACGCAACAGACCAGATGAACAGGAAATATATTTACTCTCATGGGTGGCTAAAAATAACTATCTGAAAGCCACACCCCTACTAAACTATGCCTACAGACTTCTGATCTGACCTGCTGGGTCATATCTCAATAACCAAGCAACAATAACCCAACACCCAGCATCCATAACCCAGCAGTTTTTAAAGAAAACAACCCAACTAAGTGACCCAACGCCAGCAACCCAACATTTGGGTCAACCAAACAACCCAGTATTGTTTAGAGTGTGGGGACAGGTGTAGACCCCTTTCAGATCATCCTGATCCCAGCTTTCTTTAATACAGCCCATACAGTAGCTGTGTCCACAGGCAGTAGTCACCGGATCCTTCAGTGGATCCAGACAGACGGAGCAACAGAACAGTTCTAGATTGTCAGCCATTTTAGTGCTTTCACCTGAAGGTTGAGCAACAGGGTGTCAAAAATGACTTTCTGTTTCATGGAACTCTACACCAGAGGACAGGGAGTGGCTTCCTCTTGACTGTGTACTCTGTATCTACAGGTTTTTGGGGGATGGAAGTCAAGCTAAGAAGATGACGTTGCATACAGCTGTGTCCACAGGGAATAGTAACTGGATCCTTTGGTAGATCCAGACAGCAGAGTGGATATTTTAAAAGGGCCTCTGCAATGTCCATACAACAAACTGCACAGCAGAGTATCAGAGATAACTTTAATTTCTTTGAAAGTCTGAGTGGTGGGGGAGGCCTTTTAGATCTGTTTGGAGACGTTAGTCCTGGATGGATGCACTGAGGTATATAGGGATGGAAGCCATAGTGACGTGTTTATTTTTTTATTTTTTTTATTTCACCTTTATTTAACCAGGTAAGCCAGTTGAGAACAGTTTCTCATATACAACTGCGACCTGGCCAAGATAAAGCAAAGCAGTGCAATAAAAACAACATAGAGTTACACATGGGGTAAAAAACATAAAGTCAAAAATACAACAGAAAATATATATACAGTGTGTGCAAATGTAGCAAGTTATGGAGGTAAGGCAATAAATAGGCTATAGTGCAAAATAATTACAATAGTATTAACACTGGAATGCTAGATGTGCAAGAGATTATGTGCAAATAGAGATACTGGGGTGCAAAATAAATAACAATATAGGGATGAGGTAGTTGGGTGGGCTAATTTCAGATGGGCTGTGTACAGGTGCAGTGATCGGTAAGGTGCTCTGACAACTGATGCTTAAAGTTATTGAGGGAGATAAGAGTCTCCAGCTTCAGAGATTTTTGCAATTCGTTCCAGTCATTGGCAGCAGAGAACTGGAAGGAATGGCGGCCAAAGGAGGTGTTGGCTTTGGGAATGACCAGTGAGATATACCTGCTGGAGCGCAGACTACGGGTGGGTGCTGCTATGGTGACCAATGAGCTAAGATAAGGCGGGGATTTGCCTAGCAGTGATTTATAGATGGCCTGGAGCCAGTGGGTTTGACGACGAACATGTAGTGAGGACCAGCCAACAAGAGCGTACAGGTCACAGTGGTGGTAGTGTATGGGGCTTTGGAGACAAAACGGATGGCACTGTGATAGACTACATCCAATTTGCTGAGTAGAGTGTTGGAGGCTATTTTGTAAATGACATCGCCGAAGTCAAGGATCGGTAGGATAGTCAGTTTTACGAGGGCATGTTTGGCAGCATGAGTGAAGGAGGCTTTGTTGCGAAATAGAAAGCCGATTCTAGATTTAACTTTGGATTGGAGATTCTTTATGTGAGTATGGAAGTTGAGTTTACAGTCTAACCAGACACCTAGGTATTTGTAGTTGTCCACATACTCTAGGTCAGACTCGTCGAGAGTGATAATTCTTGTCGGGTGGGCGGGTGCCAGCAGCGTTCGATTGAAAAGCATGCATTTAGTTTTACTAGTGTTTAAGAGCAGTTGGAGGCTACTGAAGGAGTGTTGTATGGCATTGAAGCTCGTTTGGAGGTTTGTTAACAAAGTGTCCAATGAAGGGCCAGATGTATACAAAATGGTGTCGTCTGCGTAGAGGTGGACCTGAGAGTCACCAGCAGCAAGAGCTGGTAACCAAATATAAGGTTGTGGTAAAACATTACAACGTTTTAAAGGTTCCATAAATGTACAGTGACCTATTCAGAAGCCACAGTGGTGAATTATGAATATGTCAAATCAAAAGTTCTCTTTCATTTTCAGTCATGTAAAATGATCATAAATTGTAAAGAAACATGTGGATGCAGCGGGGTGCAAATACCTCTGTAGAATTAATTAAGCGAGAAATGGCGGTGGAAACGGCTTTATGCACAAATATTGATATAATAACCATCATATTGAAGTAAACTTGATATGTGGTGTGGTCCTCCCACTACGACTCGGGAAACCATGCAGTTTATTAAGCTACAGATGAAATAAGTTATGCTGAACTTCACAGGGTGGTGAAAGTTCAAAGTGAAGAGCTTGATGCTCCTTTCCAATAAATATCGAGGGTATTTTTGTCCATAATAATGTCATCATGTAGGCAGCCTATCCAGAGTGGGCACGTTCACTATATAATGCACAACCAAATCTGACAAAACCATCGGTAGAGTTGAAAATGTGATGGAAACCCATTTAACAGAAAGTTTTTAACCAGTTTTTGTATTTTCCCAAAAATTTATTTGTATGTGCATTACATCATCATGCACAGCCATTTATCCTCAACAAGTCAATTTGATGGAAACATCTCTGCTGGTAAAATTCACGTTTTTATGAAGATTTTACAATATTCACATGAAAATCTATCGCCAGTCGAATGGAAACAGATTTTCATGCGAATTTTCAAAAATCTGCATAAAAACAATATCCTCATCTATAACTGGGTCTGTTTTAATGTCATGCTTGGTTGACCTAGCATCTGGGTCTGTTTTAATGTCATGCTTGGTTGACCTAGCAACTGGGTCTGTTTTAATGTCATGCTCGGTTGACCTAGCAACTGGGTCTGTTTTAATGTCATGCTTGGTTGACCTAGCAACTGGGTCTATTTTAATGTCATGCTTGGTTGACCTAGCAACTGGGTTTGTTTTAATGTCATGCTTGGTTTACCTAGCAACTGGGTCTGTTTTAATGTCATGCTTGGTTGACCTAGCAACTGGGTCTGTTTTAATGTCATGCTTGGTTGACCTAGCAACTGGGTCTGTTTTAATGTCATGCTTGGTTGACCTAGCAACTGGGTCTGTTTTAATGTCATGCTCGGTTGACCTAGCAACTGGGTCTGTTTTAATGTCATGCTCGGTTGACCTAGCAACTGGGTCTGTTTTAATGTCATGCTAGGTTGACCTAGCAACTGGGTCTGTTTTAATGTCATGCTCGGTTGACCTAGCAACTGGGTCTGTTTTAATGTCATGCTCGGTTGACCTAGCAACTGGGTCTGTTTTAATGCCATGCTTGGTTGACCTAGCAACTGGGTCTGTTTTAATGTCATGCTTGGTTGACCTAGCAACTGGGTCTGTTTTAATGTCATACTTGGTTGACCTAGCAACTGGGTCTGTTTTAATGTCATGCTTGGTTGCCCTAGCAACTGGGTGTGTTTTAATGTCATGCTTGGTTGTCCTAGCAACTGGGTCTGTTTTAATGTCATGCCTGGTTGACCTAGCAACTGGGTTTGTTTTAATGTCATGCTCGGTTGCCCTAGCAACTGGGTCTGTTTTAATGTCATCCTTACTGTAGGTTATTTTAAGGCGTTTACATACTGTAAACTAAATTTTTCCTTATTAAATTCTTCTATAATATGTAGAGTATTTATTACATATTATAATAAGGTATACCACTGTATCATAGCCCAACAATGAGACATACGTGGACTTTTAGGAAACTCTATAAGCATCATTGAAGCTACAAAAATGTCAATGTTCAACCTTAACGTGTGCTAACTACGCAACAGACCAGATGAACAGGAATTATATTTACTCTCATGGGTGGCTAAAAATAACTATCTGAAAGCCACACCCCTACTAAACTATGCCTACAGTCTTCTGTAGAAGAAACATGTGGATGCAGCGGGGTGCAAATACCTCTGTAGAATTAATTAAGCGAGAAATGGCGGTGGAAACGGCTTTATGCACAAATATTGATATAATAACCATCATATTGAAGTAAACTTGATATGTGGTGTGGTCCTCCCACTACGACTCGGGAAACCATGCAGTTTATTAAGCTACAGATGAAATAAGTTATGCTGAACTTCACAGGGTGGTGAAAGTTCAAAGTGAAGAGCTTGATGCTCCTTTCCAATAAATATCGAGGGTATTTTTGTCCATAATAATGTCATCATGTAGGCAGCCTATCCAGAGTGGGCACGTTCACTATATAATGCACAACCAAATCTGACAAAACCATCGGTAGAGTTGAAAATGTGATGGAAACCCATTTAACAGAAAGTTTTTAACCAGTTTTTGTATTTTCCCAAAAATTTATTTGTATGTGCATTACATCATCATGCACAGCCATTTATCCTCAACAAGTCAATTTGATGGAAACATCTCTGCTGGTAAAATTCACGTTTTTATGAAGATTTTACAATATTCACATGAAAATCTATCGCCAGTCGAATGGAAACAGATTTTCATGCGAATTTTCAAAAATCTGCATAAAAACAATATCCTCATCTATAACTGGGTCTGTTTTAATGTCATGCTTGGTTGACCTAGCATCTGGGTCTGTTTTAATGTCATGCTTGGTTGACCTAGCAACTGGGTCTGTTTTAATGTCATGCTTGGTTGACCTAGCAACTGGGTCTATTTTAATGTCATGCTTGGTTGACCTAGCAACTGGGTTTGTTTTAATGTCATGCTTGGTTTACCTAGCAACTGGGTCTGTTTTAATGTCATGCTTGGTTGACCTAGCAACTGGGTCTGTTTTAATGTCATGCTTGGTTGACCTAGCAACTGGGTCTGTTTTAATGTCATGCTTGGTTGACCTAGCAACTGGGTCTGTTTTAATGTCATGCTCGGTTGACCTAGCAACTGGGTCTGTTTTAATGTCATGCTCGGTTGACCTAGCAACTGGGTCTGTTTTAATGTCATGCTAGGTTGACCTAGCAACTGGGTCTGTTTTAATGTCATGCTCGGTTGACCTAGCAACTGGGTCTGTTTTAATGTCATGCTCGGTTGACCTAGCAACTGGGTCTGTTTTAATGCCATGCTTGGTTGACCTAGCAACTGGGTCTGTTTTAATGTCATGCTTGGTTGACCTAGCAACTGGGTCTGTTTTAATGTCATACTTGGTTGACCTAGCAACTGGGTCTGTTTTAATGTCATGCTTGGTTGCCCTAGCAACTGGGTGTGTTTTAATGTCATGCTTGGTTGTCCTAGCAACTGGGTCTGTTTTAATGTCATGCCTGGTTGACCTAGCAACTGGGTTTGTTTTAATGTCATGCTCGGTTGCCCTAGCAACTGGGTCTGTTTTAATGTCATCCTTACTGTAGGTTATTTTAAGGCGTTTACATACTGTAAACTAAATTTTTCCTTATTAAATTCTTCTATAATATGTAGAGTATTTATTACATATTATAATAAGGTATACCACTGTATCATAGCCCAACAATGAGACATACGTGGACTTTTAGGAAACTCTATAAGCATCATTGAAGCTACAAAAATGTCAATGTTCAACCTTAACGTGTGCTAACTACGCAACAGACCAGATGAACAGGAATTATATTTACTCTCATGGGTGGCTAAAAATAACTATCTGAAAGCCACACCCCTACTAAACTATGCCTACAGTCTTCTGATCTGACCTGCTGGGTCATATCTCAATAACCAAGCAACAATAACCAAACACCCAGCATCCATAACCCAGCAGTTTTTAAAGAAAACAACCCAACTAAGTGACCCAACGCCTGCAACCCAACATTTGGGTCAACCAAAAAACCCAGTATTGTTTAGAGTGTGGGGACAGGTGTAGACCCCTTTCAGATCATCCTGATCCCAGCTTTCTTTAATACAGCCCATACAGTAGCTGTGTCCACAGGCAGTAGTCACCGGATCCTTCAGTGGATCCAGACAGACGGAGCAACAGAACAGTTCTAGATTGTCAGCCATTTTAGTGCTTTCACCTGAAGGTTGAGCAACAGGGTGTCAAAAATGACTTTCTGTTTCATGGAACTCTACACCAGACGACAGGGAGTGGCTTCCTCTTGACTGTGTACTCTGTATCTACAGGTTTTGGGGGGATGGAAGTCAAGCTAAGAAGATGACGTTGCATACAGCTGTGTCCACAGGGAATAGTAACTGGATCCTTTGGTAGATTCAGACAGCAGAGTGGATATTTTAAAAGGGCCTCTGCAATGTCCATACAACAAACTGCACAGCAGAGTATCAGAGATAACTTTAATTTCTTTGAAAGTCTGAGTGGTGGGGGAGGCCTTTTAGATCTGTTTGGAGACGTTAGTCCTGGATGGATGCACTGAGGTATATAGGGATGGAAGCCATAGTGACGTGTAACCAAATATAAGGTTGTGGTAAAACATTACAACGTTTTAAAGGTTCCATAAATGTACAGTGACCTATTCAGAAGCCACAGTGGTGAATGATGAATATGTCAAATCAAAAGTTCTCTTTCATTTTCAGTCATGTAAAATGATCATAAATTGTAAAGAAACATGTGGATGCAGTGGGGTGCAAATACCTCTGTATAATTAATTAAGCGAGAAATGGCGGTGGAAACGGCTTTATGCACAAATATTGATATAATAACCATCATATTGAAGTAAACTTGGAGTCACACGATGATATGTGGTGTGGTCCTCCCACTACGACTCAGGAAACCATGCAGTTTATTAAGCTACAGATGAAATAAGTTATGCTGAACTTCACAGGGTGGTGAAAGTGCACGGTGATGAGCTTGATGCTCCTTTCCAATAAATATCGAGGGTCTTTTTGTCCATAATAATGTCATCATGTAGGCAGCCTGTCCAGAGTGGGCACGTTCGCTATATAATGCACAACCAAATCTGACAAAACCATCAGTAGAGTTGAAAATGTGATGGAAACCCATTTAACAGAACGTTTTTAACCGGTACATGGGAATTTAACTGCAAAAATATATTAGTATTTTCTAAAATATATATTTGTATGTGCATTACGTCATCACGTGGTCCTCTGTAGCTCAGCTGGTAGAGCACGGCGCTTGTAACGCCAAGGTAGTGGGTTCGATCCCCGGGACCACCCATACACAAAAAAAATGTATGCTCGCATGACTGTAAGTCGCTTTGGATAAAAGCGTCTGCTAAATGGCATAGTATATTATATTATCACACACAGCCATTTATCTTCAACACGTCAATTTGATGGAAACATCTCTGCTGGTAAAATGCACATGTTTTTATGAAGATTTTACAATATTCACATCTGACGCCAGTCAAATGGAAACAGATTTTCATGCGAATATTCAAAAATCTGCATAAAAACAATATCCTCATCTATAAACAATATCCCAATAGAATTGAATGGTAAATTACGTATTGAATCATTTTGGAGTCACTTGTATTGTAAATAAGAACATAATATGTTTAAGTGGCTCCAAAATGACACAATACATTATTTACCATTCAATTCTATTGGGCACAACATCATCTGAAACACAACCGAAACACACTGCAAATGAATCCAACAAGAGTCCCAAGCTTGATGTAGTCATAGCCTGCTAGGAATATGGGACCAAATACTAAACTTTTGACAAAGTGTAATACACTATAAGTGAATTTGTCCAAATACTTATGACACCTACATATGGAGGGCCCAGATAAATACAGTATATTCATTTCTAAACAGTAAAACAGACATTAATGAAAATACCCTCAAATAAAAGGTGACATTCTGTACTGTCGCCTCATATCAAACATTTAATATCAAATCTAAAATGCTGGAGTATAGAGCCAAATTCAAAGTTTAATAAATAAAAAAACCAAGGGTGGGTCAAAATTATTCCCATAATGTAGAAGTTTCAGTAGATTAGGAACTGCTTCCTATAAAAGCTATGTGGAGTATAATGTAGCTGGACATTGTAAAGTCTGCTTCCTATAAAGCTATGTGGAGTATAATGTAGCTGGACATTGTAAAGTCTGCTTCCTATAAAGCTATGTGGAGTATAATGTAGCTGGACATTGTAAAGTCTGCTTCCTATAAAGCTATGTGGAGTATAATGTAGCTGGACATTGTAAAGTCTGCTTCCTATAAAGCTATGTGGAGTATAATGTAGCTGGACATTGTAAAGTCTGCTTCCTATAAAGCTATGTGGAGTATAATGTAGCTGGACATTGTAAAGTCTGCTTCCTATAAAGCTATGTGTAGTATAATGTAGCTGGACATTGTAAAGTCTGCTTCCTATAAAGCTATGTGGAGTATAATGTAGCTGGACATTGTAAAGTCATACACACAATTATATTACTTCTTATTGACATTCAACCTGGGAATGAAAATTTAAGCAATTAATGTACAAACATGTCTAAAACAAATCCTGCAACAAAGGACCAGGTGTGAATGTTCTGGGGGGTCTAAGTCTACCCCTAACCAGTTTGAATACACTGTTTGATTTCACCCCCAGACCCCAAAACACACCCCATTCAAAACAGTTTCAACAGCCCCCCACCCGATGCAACTCAATATTAAGAAGGCATACAGTCAGTGTACAGACCAATGCACTACCCCCAGGATCACAACAAGCCCCTCACACATTGGACCACACACACACACAATGTGAATGGAAATATATTATTATATTTTTATATATTACAATCACAAGAAAGGGTGTTGGTTATTTTAGTTTTCCAAGTAACCTTTCTTGCACATGTCCTTACTTTAGAAAGAAGCATGTTTGGTCTTGTTTGAATCAGCCCAATTCTCTGGTTATAAATAAAATAACCATGATTGGCAGAATGTTTAATTCACATCTCTTGCTATTAATAGATTGTGGAACTATGAAGAATAGGGAATAATGTTCCCAACACACCCACCTCACAGTTCTTACACAGACTCTGAGGCACCATGCAGGTCTGACACCAGAGGAGGCTGGTGGGAGGAGCTATAGGAGGACGGGCTCATTGTATTGGCTGGAATGGAATCAATGGAACGTATCAAACACAAAACACATGAAACCACATGTTGGACTGAGTTCCATTTATTCCATTCCAGACGTCACAATGAGCCTGTCCTGCTATAGCTCCTCCCACCAGACTCCACTGCCTGACAACCATTCTATTGTCTTGAGGACTTTACAACCATTTGGTCTGATCAAAGACCAGGACACCCTTTCAAATAGATACATCCTCTCAGCCTTGATGACTAAACTAATCAAAGACTAACACACACACACACACACACACACCACAGTAATAACATTTATAACTCATAAGTCACCAGGTGTGATTTACCTTTTGACAGATGAAACCCTACATCAACTACTGATGACTCTTATGGGAGGAAGTGAGCATTTCACATCTTAAGCTATGGACTGAATTGCACATTTTATGGTGACTTTTAATTCAGGTTTTTTTAATGCTTTGGTACTACTTTTCCAAGTATGTGGTACATTTTCACAACTCTTCTTACAAAACTCCAAATTGGTCACACTTGTAACGCAGCCAGTCTTTCAATCAAAACCTGTCATTGTGCATTCATTTGAATTGTAAACATCTCTCACCACACAACCACTGATTCAAAACATACACTCACTACTGGTCAAAAGTTTTAGAACACCTACTCATTCAAGGGTTTTTCTTTATTTTTACTATTTTGTACATTGTAGAATAATAGTGAAGATATCAAAACTATGAAATAACACATATGGAATCATAACCAAAAAAGTGTTAAACAAATACAAATATATTTAATTTTTGATATTCCTCAAGTAGCCACCCTATGCCTTGATGACAGCTTTGCACAATCTTGGCATTCTCTCAACCATATTCACCTGGAATGCTTTTCCAACAGTCTTGAAGGAGTTCCCACATTTGGCTGCTTTTCCTTCACTCTGCGGTCCGACTCATCCCAAACCATCTCAATTGGGTTGAGGTTGGGGGATTGTGGAGGCCAGGTCATCTGATGCAGCACTCCATCACTCTCATTCCTGGTAAAAATAGCCTTACACAGTCTGGAGGTGTGTTGGGTCATTGTCCTGTTGAAAAACAAATGATAGTCCCTGTCACGCCCTGACTCAGGGGACGCTTATATGTAGAGTGTGTATATTCCTTGTTGTGCTTGTTCTATGTTATAGGATCTAGTAGGTCTAGATCTATGTTGGCCGGTGTGGTTCCCAATCAGAGGCAGCTGTCGCTCATTGTCTCTGATTGGGGACCATACTTAGGCAGCCTATTGGCACTAGTGGGTTGTGGGATCTTGTTCCGTATAAGGTATGTTGTTTGTGTCTATCTTGGACTTCACGTGTCGTTGGTGTATTGTTTTGTCGTTGTGTTTATTCGTTAAATAAACATGTATGCATATCACGCTGCGCCTTGGTCTGACCCGTCTATGAACGAACGTGACAGAAGATCCCACCAAACAAGGACCAAGCAGCGTGCCCAGAAGGAGCAAACGCCGGGGATTCAACGGGAGGTAACTTTAGTAGATGTCCTCCTCGGTTGGGGAAGAATTACTGAGGAGGAGGCCGTCCGTTATCGGGAGGCGATGAAGGTTGATGCCCAGGTAGGAGAGGAGTAACAGCGCCAACCGTGCCGACGACGGCAACCCCAAGAAAACATTTTGGGGGGGCACACGGGGTGGATGATGAGGCAGCAGGAGGCCGTGGAAGGGCGAATCTGCAGGTTTGGAGAGGAGGCCATCATGTTACGGGGGCTATTGGTTCAGAGGGAGCAGGAGTTATTCAGTCAGAGGGAGGCGCTACAGGAGGCTAAAAGGGAGAAGGAAAAGTGTAGAGGCACGGCGAGAGGAGCTGGTTAGGCATCAGAAGGAGCGGGTGTTAATAAAGGAACCCAGTCCCGCTCCTCGCACCAAGCAAGTGGTGCGTGTCGCCAGTCCGGTCCGGCCCGTTCCTGCTCCCCGCACTAAGCCAGTGGTGCGTGTTCCCTGTACGGCCCGACCCGTTCTTGCTCCTGAACCTGAGCCTACACCTTCACTATGGTGAATCACTAAAACAATACAGAAATACACTACGGAAAAAGAAGGAACAGCATGTCAGAAATCAGCTCAATGTAATTGAAGAATCCATAGACTCTAACCACTTCTGGGAAAATTGGAAAACACTAAACAAACAACAACACGAAGAGCTATCTATCCAAAACGGAGATGTATGGGTAAACCACTTCTCCAATCTTTTTGGCCCTATAACAGAGAACAAACAGCAAAAAAATATACATGATCAAATGCAAATCTTAGAATCAACTATTAAAGACTTACCAGAACACACTGGACCAATTACATTGAATGAATTACAGGACAAAATACAAACCCTCCAACCCAAAAAGGCCTGTGGTGTTGATGGTATCCTCAATGAAATGATCAAATATACAGACCACAAATTCCAATTAGCTATACTTAAACTCTTTAACATCATCCTTAGCTCTGGCATCTTCCCCAATATCTGGAACCAAGGACTGATCACCCCAATCCACAAAAGTGGAGACAGATTTGACCCCAATAACTACCGTGGGATATGCGTTAACAGCAATCTTGGGAAAATCCTCTGCATTATCATTAACAGCAGACTCATACATTTCCTCAGTGAAAACAATGTACTGAGCAAATGTCAAATTGGCTTTTTACCAAATTACCGTACGACAGACCACGTATTCACCCTGCACACCCTAATTGACAAACAAACAAACAAACCAAAACAAAGGCAAAGTCTTTTCATGCTTTGTTGATTTCAAAAAAGCTTTTGACTCAATTTGGCATGAGGGTCTGCTACACAAATTGATGGAAAGTGGGGTTGGGGGAAAAACATACGACATTATAAAATCCATGTACACAAACAGTATGTGCGGTTAAAATTGGCAAAAACCACACACATTTCTTTCCACAGGGCCGTGGGGTGAGACAGGGATGCAGTTTAGCCCCACCCTCTTCAACATATATATCAACGAATTGGCGAGGGCACTAGAACAGTCTGCAGCACCCGGCCTCACCCTACTAGAATCTGAAGTCAAACGTCTACTGTTTACTGATGATCTGGTGTTTCTGTCACCAACCAAGGAGGGCCTACAGCAGCACCGAGATCTATTGCACAGATTCTGTCAGACCTGGGCCCTGACAGTAAATCTCAGTAAGACAAAAATAATGGTGTTCCAAAAAAGGTCCACAAATACAAATTCCACCTAGACACCGTTGCCCTAGAGCACACAAAACACTATACATAACTCGGCCTAAACATCAGCGCCACAGGTAACTTCCACAAAGCTGTGAACGATCTGAGAGACAAGGCAAGAAGGGCCTTCTATGCCATCAAAAGGAATATAACATTTGACATACCAATTAGGATCTGGCTAAAAAATACTTGAATCAGTTATAGAATCCATTGCTCTTTATGGTTGTGAGGTCTGGGGTCCGCTCACCAACCAAGTATTCACAAAATGGGACAAACACCAAATTGAGACTCTGCATGCAGAATTCTGCAAAAATATCCTCCGTGTACAACGAAAAACACCAAATAATGCATGCAGAGCAGAATTAGGCCAATACCCGCTAATTATCAAAATCCAGAAAAGAGCCGTTAAATTCTATATCCACTTAAAAGGAAGCGATTCCCAAACCTTCCATAACAAAGCCATCACCTACAAAGAGATTAACTTGGAGAAGAGTCCCCTGAGTAAGCTGGTCATGGGGCTCTGTTCACAAACACAAACAGACCCCACACAGCCCCAGGACAACAACAACAACAACAACACAATTAGACCCAACCAAATCATGAGAAAACTAAAAGAGAATTACTTGACACATTGGAAAGAACAAACAAAAAAACTGAGCAAACGAATGCTATTTGGCCCTAAACAGAGAATACACAGTGGCAGAATACCTGACCGCTGTGACTGACCCAAACTTAAGGAAAGCTTTGACTATGTATAGACTCAGTGAGCATAGCCTTGCTATTGAGAAAGGCCGCCGTAGGCAGACCTGGCTCTCAAGAGAAGACAGGCTATGTGCACACTGCCCACAAAATGAGGTGGAAACTGAGCTGCACTTCCTAACCTCCTGCCAAATGTATGACCATATTAGAGACACATATTTCCCTCAGATTACAGCGATCCACAAAGAATTTGAAAACAAACCCAATTTTGATAAACTCCCTTATCTACTGGGTGAAATACCACAGTGTGCCATCACAGCTGCAAGATTTGTGACCTGTTGCCACAAGAAAAGGGCAACCAGTGAAGAACAAACACCATTGTAAATACAACCCATATTTATGTTTATTTATTTTCCCATTTGTACTTTAACTATTTGCACATTGTTACAACACTGTATATATACATAATATGACATTTGAAATGTCTTCATTCTTTTGGAACTTCTGAGTGCAATGTTTACTGTTAATATTTATTGTTTATTTCACTTTTGTTTACTATCTACTTCACTTGCTTTGGCAATGTTAACATATGTTACCCATGCCAATAAAGCCCTTGAAATGAATTGAATTGAATTGAGAGAGTCAGACAGACAGAATGTGTTACAGAGAGAAAGAGAGAGAGAGACTACCTTCTAGTGTTTCCCTCTTGTGGACAAACATGATGGAACAGTACTGCCAAACATAGAGTGAGACCTGGTTCCATTTCAGCCTTTAGCTCCTCCTTCCTTCAGCTCCTGAACCTAAAAGGTAGGGGAGGGTGGGGTAATTTGGGCCAAAGGGTTAGTTGAGCCACCCCTGGTTTCTAGGAAACCATACACAAAATTAATTTCATGGAGTCTGTGAAGGAAGAAAACCACATGGAAAAAGTGGTAAGCAAGTTAGGTCCAAAAAACTGATTTGCACAAAGTCAAATTCAATTATTGTCGTATATGATGAATGGTGGCAATTATCGCTGTCAACAAAGAGTTCGCCATACTGCATCGTGTTAGAGGCTTTTATTAAAATCACGAATCTACAGCATAGATACAGACTCGCGATGTCCGGAGAACGGCTCCCAGATTGATATGGCCGTTCTGCCGTCTAATCGTTTACCCCCTATTTATAAACAATACAAAGGGAGGGGCTACTCCCCTTCTTCTGGCCAATCACCAGTCTCCCCTCGGGCGTCACCCTCCAAGCGGCACATTTCAAATAACATCATAAAACATCCCCCCTTTGGCCTGAACAACCAACATTCCATTTCGTCATGAAAAACATTTAACAAAGGCATAATCTTCAGATACGATATTCCCCCCTTTCGAGACGAAATAAACGTCTCGAAAACAAACAGAATAAGATTATGACTATTAACCATTTATCTCATTGAATATTCTTAACCTTAAACCCAAAAACATTCTCCTCTAGAGTGTAAATACCTTTCTATGAAATACCTGTTTATGAAGTGTGAATACATTATGAAGAAATCTCTATGGAGTGTGAATACATTACTATGACATATGAAGAAATCTCTATGGAGTGTAAATACATTACTATGACATATGAACAACTGTTTATGAAGTATGAACACATTACTATGAATTATGAATAAATCTCTATGGAGTGTGAACACATTACTATGAATTATGAATAAATCTCTATGGAGTGTGAGAGCGAAAAACTGTCCAGCAGCCATCCATCCATATCAATCAAGACAGTAAAATTCTCTCACGGTCCCTCTGCCCCCAGGCAACCACCGTCGGTACTCCAGATAACCTCATAACTCATGTAAATGCATTTGAAACTATGATGTAATTAAATACACATGTAAACAAAATCCTATCCATAAATATCCATTGTACGGCTGGTCCACCCATCGAATCGTACAATGAATCTCTCCCTTCCTAGACCTTCTGTCCCTAACCCCATCGAAATAAACAAAAGCATCTAAGATCCTCATCTGCATTCAATAATCATCAAACATCATTCTACTAAAATCAATACCTAAGAATATGACACAATTATGTATTACACATGTCTATATTTCATTGCAGACACTGGAATGTAGTCCACTACACTTCATCTCCCTGTAATGTCCTCTTCCAATGGACTTGTTGATGATGGAATCAGCCACACCCTCCTTGTTTCATCTCCTCCAGTCATATTGTCCCTTCATATTGTCTTTGTTTGAGTATTCCAATCTCCACATGTTCTCCCAAATACTTCTGGAATGACAAGAAAATAAACGACCAAACAGTATCTTTTGCAAAACAACCACTTTCAAATTAAACCTCCATTTCACCTAAGAATTTAAAAAATGATACATAAATGATGCATGAATCACATTATCCATTCCCCCTTTTGATTCATAAATCATACTAAAAATCATTTTAATATTGAAAAAACAATTTGAAAAATCATCAAATAATCCAAAATGATATTTATCCCTCAGTTCCACTTGTCCATCTTTATCCAGATCAGGAACAGTCAACACCGGCATCTGAGTGTTGTCTCCAGGCACCACTTCTCCAACCTATCTCAATCTCATAACTTTCTCAAAAGTCAGTACAAACATATACGACATTATTGTATTATGTTCCATGATGCTTGTATCATTGTTGAGCCAATGGCCACCATACCCCGTACAAATGATGAATACATTTTGTCAGCTTTATGCATAACATGCATAGTATTTTTCGCAATGTGTCATGCATGTGAACTCAAGATAGTGCATATATATTGTTACAGAGCAGACATCATCATGCCCCGTGTACACAAATGTAAAACCCCACCCCCTTGAGGTTCTTGAGAGGAAGTGCGGGAAGAAGGGAAGACTGAATGACAGTGAAGAGGTACACTGACAAAAAAAGAAAATGAACATGAACCTGTGCGAAAGAGAGGCCATGATAGAGTAGCAGAGGCACACAAGGCCTTATCTGATGACATGATGCCTGAGCTTGCTAAACATATCAATCATTTTGCGGACCAGTTCCATGGTCTTGGTAGCCTCAAATGCAGAGAACTTGCCTAGGAATTGGCGCATCAATACAACACCCCTGTCCCAGACCACTGGTCAGGAAATGGAAGGGTAAGTGATATCGAACAGAGAGATCTACTGTATCTGAATGTAGGAATACATTTAAGATATACAATAAACCACACCTCCATTCCATGAATTAAACTTTGACCTACCAGCACCATCAAATCAAATGAAATCAAATTAAATTGTATTTGTCACATGCGCCGAATACAACAGGTGCAGACATTACAGTGAAATGCTTACTTACAAGCCCTTAACCAACGGTGCATATATTTTTAATAAAAAGTAAAATAAAACAACAACAAAAAAGTGTTGAGAAAAAAAGAGCAGAAGTAAAATAAAATAACAGTAGGGAGGCTATATATACAGGGAGGGGTACCGGTGCAGAGTCAATGTGCGGGGGCACCGGCTAGTTGAGGTAGTTGAGGTAATATGTACATGTGGGTAGAGTTAAAGTTACTATGCATAAATAATTAACAGAGTAGCAGCAGCGTGCATATAGTCCGGGTAGCCATGATTAGCTGTTCAGGAGTCTTATGGCTTGGGGGTAGAAGCTGTTGAGAAGCCTTTTGGACCTAGACTTGGCACTCCGGTACCGCTTGCCGTGCGGTAGCAGAGAGAACAGTCTATGACTAGGGTGGCTGGAGTCTTTGACAATTTTGAGGGCCTTCCTCTGACACCGCCTGGTATAGAGGTCCTGGATGGCAGGAAGCTTGGCCCCAGTGATGTACTGGGCCGCACTCACCAACTGTCACAGGACACCATCACTGTGGTGAGGTGAGTCAGGTGCAGGGGGGTAAATCACAGAATAACAGGATTTATTCTGAACCACAGAGTTACGCAGTAATACGGAGAACAGGCACACTGGAAAATACAAAGCACACAGGGAATATTCCCAGCGATACAAAATACACGGAGCTCCACAATAAACAATCACACACAAAGACCAGGGGGGCAGAGGGAACACTGATACAGGTACTAATGAGGGGATATGAACCAGGTGTGTGTAATAAACAAGACAAAACAAATGGAATGATGAGATGAGGAGCGGCAGTGGCTAGAAGGCCGGTGACGACGAACGGCGAAGCCTGCCCGAACCAGGAGAGGAGGCAGCTTCGGAGGAAGTCGTGACAATCACACACTTACCCCAAGGAGGCTCAATATACCCTGTCCCTTTGCTCAACTTATCCCATACCCGGAGTAGGTTGTGCCAAGAGACCACTTCTTTGGATAAGCTATGTTTTCAAAACTGTGATGTTGACATGAATTCTGATTATTTCCAGGGACACACAACATCCTGAAATATATGTAGATATCTTTGTTAGAAAGAATACTATATTTCCCTTAACATAGTGATGCTGAATGTAAAATATGGCTCAACTTACCCCACTCTACTCTACCATTGGTTGCTGTAAAAAATGGCTCAACTTACCCCACTCTAATCTACCATTGGTTGCTGTTTCATTACACATTGTGCATTTCATGCATTTGCAATTTGCAAAAGTTATTATATGTTTATTTAGATATAGTTGTATATATATACACTACTGGTCAAAAGTTTTAGAACACCTACTCATTCAAGGGTTTTTCTTTATTTTTACTATTTTCTACATTGTAGCATAATAGTGAAGACACCAAAACTATGAAATAAAACATATGGAATCATGTAGGACCCCAAAAAGTGTTTAACAAATCAAAATATATTTTATATTTGACATTCTTCAAATAGCCACCCTTTGCCTTGATGACATCTTTGCACACTCTTGGCACTGTCTGTGATTTATTTAGAATTCAAGGCATACTTAACCAGCATGGCTACCACAGCATTCTGCAGCGATACGCCATCCCATCTGGTTTGGGATTAGTGGGACTATCATTTGTTTTTCAACAGGACAATGACCCAACACACCTCCAGGCTGTGTAAGGGCTATTTTACCAAGAAGGAGAGTGATGGAGTGCTGCATCAGATGACCTGGCCTCCACAATCACCCGACCTCAACCAAATTGCGATGGTTTGGGATGAGTCGGACCGCAGAGTGAAGGAAAAGCAGCCAACAAGTGCTCAGCATATGTGGGAACTCCTTCAAGACTGTTGGAAAAGCCCTCCAGGTGAAGCTGGTTGAGAGAATGCCAAGAGTGTGCAAAGCTGTCATCAAGGCAAAGGGTGGCTATTTGAAGAATTTTGATTTGTTTAACACTTTTTTGGTTACTACATGATTCCATATGTGTTATTTCAGTTTTGATGTCTTCACTATTTTTCTACAATGTAGAAAATAGTAAAAATAAAGAAAAACCCTTGAATAAGTAGGTGTTCTAAAACTTTTGACCGGTAGTGTAAATATACAGTGGGGAAAAAAAGTATTTAGTCAGCCACCAATTGTGCAAGTTCTCCCACTTAAAAAGATGAGAGAGGCCTATAATTTTCATCATAGGTACACGTCAACTATGACAGACAAATCAAGAAAAAAAAATCCAGAAAATCACACTGTAGGATTTTTTATGAATTTATTTGCAAATTATGGTGGAAAATAAGTATTTGGTCACCTACAAACAAGCAAGATTTCTGGCTCTCACAGACCTGTAACTTCTTCTTTAAGAGGCTCCTCTGTCCTCCACTCGTTACCTGTATTAATAGCACCTGTTTGAACTTGTTATCAGTATAAAAGACACCTGTCCACAACCTCAAACAGTCACACTCCAAACTCCACTATGGCCAAGACCAAAGAGCTGTCAAAGGACACCAGAAACAAAATTGTAGAACTGCACCAGGCTGGGAAGACTGAATCTGCAATAGGTGAGCAGCTTGGTTTGAAGAAATCAACTGTGGGAGCAATTATTAGGAAATGGAAGACATACAAGTCCACTGATAATCTCCCTCGATCTGGGGCTCCACGCAAGATCTCACCCCGTGGGGTCAAAATTATCACAAGAACGGTGAGCAAAAATCCCAGAACCACACAGGGGGACCTAGTGAATGACCTGCAGAGAGCTGGGACCAAAGTAACAAAGCCTACCATCAGTAACACACTACGCCGCCAGGGACTCAAATCCTGCAGTTCCAGACGTGTCCCCCTGCTTAAGCCAGTACATGTCCAGGCCCGTCTGAAGTTTGCTAGAGTGCATTTGGATGATCCAGAAGAGGATTGGGAGAATGTCATATGGTCAGATGAAACCAAAATAGAACTTTTTGGTAAAAACTCAACTCGTCGTGTTTGGAGGACAAAGAATGCTGAGTTGCATCCAAAGAACACCATACCTACTGTGAAGCATGGGGGTGTAAACATCATGCTTTGGGGCTGTTTTTCTGCAAAGGGACCAGGACGACTGATCCGTGTAAAGGAAAGAATGAATGGGGCCATGTATCGTGAGATTTTGAGTGAAAACCTCCTTCCATCAGCAAGGGCATTGAAGATGAAACGTGGCTGGGTCTTTCAGCATGACAATGATCCCAAACACACTGCCCGGGCAACGAAGGAGTGGCTTCGTAAGAAGCATTTCAAGGTCCTGGAGTGGCCTAGCCAGTCTCCAGATCTCAACCCCATAGAAAATCTTTGAGGGAGTTGAAAGTCTGTGTTGCCCAGCGACAGCCCCAAAACATCACTGCTCTAGAGGAGATCTGCATGGAGGAATGGGCCAAAATAGTGTGTGAAAACCTTGTGAAGACTTACAGAAAACGTTTGACCTGTGTCATTGCCAACAAAGGGTATATAACAAAGTATTGAGAAACTTTTGTTATTGACCAAATACTTATTTTCCACCATAATTTGCAAATAAATTCATAAAAAATCCTACAATGTGATTTTCTGGATTTTTTTTTCTTATTTTGTCTGTCATAGTTGACGTGTACCTATGATGAAAATTAAAGGCCTCTCTCATCTTTTTAAGTGGGAGAACTTGCACAATTGGTGGCTGACTAAATACTTTTTTTCCCCACTGTATATATTCTATATTTGAGTGCTATAATACTTTGGCTGTCATGGGAGATTGCGTGCTGTCTCTCGCACTCTCATTATCCCATCGTTGACATAAATGCCCCAGGAGCACTCAGGAAGAGAAGTGGTTCGGGGCAAGACAGCCAATGGAATCTCTCTCTCTCTCACGTTCTCTTCTCTGTCTCTCTCTCTCTCCACATGGTACACCTAATAAGGTTCATATCCTCTTTGACAGTACTGACAGATAAATAGTTGGACAGTCTTTAAATAACAGCTAGTGAACAATTTAAAGAGATTCCTCCGCTACACTACCCCTTTTCTTAATTTGACCAGTTTCCTGTCAGCTCTGTAAATTCAACTCAAAGCTCATTCACTCAATAAAAGAAAGTGGAAAGACACCTTTGAGACCAACTATGAGTCAGATTCATATAACGTCATTTAAATATAGGGCTGTAACTGGTTCCCGGCCTCTCCCACTCACTCCTCGATACTCTGGATGACTGTCTGTGACTGGAAATGATGTTAAGTTGTCTCATGGTGTCTACAGCCATGATCTATTACAGCAGTAGTCATAATATACAACCTTGATCTATTACAGCAGTAGTCATAATATACAGCCTTGATCAACACGCAAATGCTGTTAACACTCAACAGAAAGTAGTTATGACTGATACACTCAAAACGTAATCTTAAACAGTTAGAAGAGCTAGTGTCACGCTCGTCGGGAACAGAGGACCAATGCGCAGCATTGAATGCAAACATATTTATTTAATCTGAAAGATAACACGAACAAAACAACAAAACGATAACGTGACGTCCTTAGCTCAAACACAACCTACTAGGAACAAGATCCCACAACCACTGTGGGAAAACAGCCTGTCTAAATGTGGTTCCCAATCAGAGACAACCAGCAACAGCTGACACTCGTTGCCTCTGATTGAGAACCACACTGGCCAACATAGAAATACAATACTAGAATGGAAAACAAAGAGCACAAAACATACACTCTACACACCCTGGCTCAACATAAAAGAGTCCCTAGAGCCAGGGCGTGACAGTACCCCCCCCCAAAGGCGCGGACTCCGACCGCGCCAACCAAACACCACAGTGGAGGGACCGGGTGGGCACTCCGCCTTGGCGGCGGATCCGGCTCCAGGCATGATCCCCACTCCCTCTCTAACCCCCCAAAGTACCCCTGGTCCGGTCTGGCCCTGCTAGCCGGAGCTGGACTGAACACTGGTGGAGCGGATTGCTCTAGCTCCTGCGTGGAGCAGCTGACCGGTACCGGACCAGGCACCGGTGGAACAGGCACGGGCTGTGCCGGACTGACGACGCACACCACTGGCTTGGTGTGGGGAGCAGGAACAGGCCGAGCCGGGCTGGCGACGTGCACCGTAGGCTTGGTGCGGGGAGCAGGAACAGGCCGGGCCGGGCTGGCGACGCGCACCATAGGCTTGGTGCGGGGAGCAGGAACGGGCCGGGCCGGGCTGGCGACGCGCACCATAGGCTTGGTGCGGGGAGCAGGAACGGGCCAGACCGGGCTGGCGACGCGCACCATAGGCTTGGTGCGGAGAGCAGGAACAGGCCGGGCCGGGCTGGCGACGCGCACCATAGGCTTGGTGCGGGGAGCAGGAACGGGCCGGGCCGGGCTGGCGACGCGCACCATAAGCTTGGTGCGGGGAGCAGGAACGGGCCGGACCGGGCTGGCGACACGCACCATAGGCTTGGTGCGGGGAGCAGGAACAGGCCGGGCCGGGCTGGCGACGCGCACCATAGGCTTGGTGCGGGGAGCAGGAACAGGCCGGGCTGGCGACGCGCACCATAGGCTCGGTGCGGGGAGCAGGAACAGGCCGGGCCGGGCTGACGACACGCACCACAGGCTCGATGCGAGGAACAGGAACAGGCCGGACCGTACTGGGGACACACACCACTGGCCCTACGCAGGGATCAGGAACGGGCCGGACCGGACTGGTAACACACCCCAGTACCTCTCGCCGTGCCTCTACACTCTCCCTCTCCTCTGTGACCAGTGGCCCCCTTAACCTGGCGGCCTCCTCTACAAACCCGCTGGACCGCTCCATCGCGGCCTCCTGCTGCCCCGTCGTCAACGGCGTGAGCCCCCCCTAAAACATTTCTGGGTGTCTCTCCTCCCCGTGGACCAAGCCTCCCTATCTCTCGCCAGACTCTTCCTCCACTGCTCCAAAGTCCAACCACTCTGCTCTTCATTTGGCTTGACCCAGTCGAGACTCTTCCTCCACTGTTCCCAAGTCCACCCTCTCTGCTCTTCACTAGGCTTGACCCAGTCGAAGTTGCCACGGAGATCCGCTAGCGATTCCCCTGGCGATGGCTCCTGGACACGCTGCTTGGTCCAGTTTTGGTGGGATTTTCTGTCACGCTCGTCGGGAACAGAGGACCAATGCGCAGCGTTGAATGCAAACATATTTATTTAATCTGAAAGATAACACGAACAAAACAACAAAACGATAACGTGACGTCCTTAGCTCAAACACACCCTACTAGGAACAAGATCCCACAACCACTGTGGGAAAACAGCCTGTCTAAATGTGGTTCCCAATCAGAGACAACCAGCAACAGCTGACACTCGTTGCCTCTAATTGAGAACCACACTGGCCAACATAGAAATACAATACTAGAATGGAAAACAAAGAGCACAAAACATACACTCTACACACCCTGGCTCAACATAAAAGAGTCCCTAGAGCCAGGGTGTGACAGCTAGATAAAGATTTGAAGGAGGAAATACTTTAAAGTACTACCGAAGTCATTTTTTGGGGGGGAGTATCTGTATTTTTTTTATTTTTTTTTAAGGGGGTAGATCAGCTTAATATTGATAGATAGATTGTAACTTCCATCAATGTAATTGTCTGCATCACTTCCAATCCCCCGTGTTTTTATATACAGTGGGGAGAACAAGTATTTGATACACTGCCGATTTTGCAGGTTTCCCTACTTACAAAGCATGTAGAGGTCTGTAATTTTTATCATAGGTACACTGTGAGAGACGGAATCTAAAACAAAAATCCAGAAAATCAAATTGTATGATTTTTAAGTAATTAATTTGCATTTTATTGCATGACATAAGTATTTGATACATCAGAAAAGCAGAACTTAATATTTGTTACAGAGATCATACGTTTCCTGTAGGTCTTGACCAGGTTTGCACACACTGCAGCAGGGATTTTGGCCCACTCCTCCATACAGACCTTCTCCAGATCCTTCAGGTTTCGGGGCTGTCGCTGGGCAATACAGACTTTCAGCTCCCTCCAAAGATTTTCTATTGGGTTCAGGTCTGGAGACTGGCTAGGCCACTCCAGGACCTTGAGATGCTTCTTACGGAGCCACTCCTTAGTTGCCCTGGCTGTGTGTTTCGGGTCATTGTCATGCTGGAAGACCCAGCCACGACCCATCTTCAATGCTCTTACTGAGGGAAGGAGGTTGTTGGCCAAGATCTCGCGATACATGGCCCCATCCATCCTCCCCTCAATACGGTGCAGTCGTCCTGTCCCCTTTGCAGAAAAGCATACCCAAAGAATTATGTTTCCACCTCCATGCTTCATGGTTGGGATGGTGTTCTTGGGGTTGTACTCATCCTTCTTCTTCCTCCAAACACGGCGAGTGGAGTTTAGACCAAAAAGCTCTATTTATGTCTCATCAGACCACATGACCTTCTCCCATTCCTCCTCTGGATCATCCAGATGGTCATTGGCAAACTTCAGACGGGCCTGGACATGCGCTGGCTTGAGCAGGGGGACCTTGCGTGCGCTGCAGGATTTTAATCCATGACGGCGTAGTGTGTTACTAATGGTTTTCTTTGAGACTGTGGTCCCAGCTCTCTTCATTGACCAGGTCCTGCCGTGTAGTTCTGGGCTGATCCCTCACCTTCCTCATGATCATTGGTGCCCCACGAGGTGAGATCTTGCATGGAGCCCCAGACCGAGGGTGATTGACCGTCATCTTGAACTTTTTCCATTTTCTAATAATTGCGCCAACAGTTGTTGCCTTCTCACCAAGCTACTTGCCTATTGTCCTGTAGCCCATCCCAGCCTTGTGCAGGTCTACAATTTTATCCCTGATGTCCTTACACAGCTCTCTGGTCTTGGCCATTGTGGAGAGGTTGAAGTCTGTTTGATTGAGTGTGTGGATAGGTGTCTTTTATACAGGTAACGAGTTCAAACAGGTGCAGTTAATACATGTAATGAGTGGAGAATAGGAGGGCTTCTTAAAGAAAAACTAACAGATCTGTGAGAGCCGGAATTCTTACTGGTTGGTAGGTGATCAAATACTTATGTCATGCAATAAAATGCAAATGAATTACTTAAAAATCATACAATGTGATTTTCTGGATTTTTGTTTTAGATTCCGTCTCTCACAGTTGAAGTGTACCTATGATAAAAATTACAGACATCTACATGCTTTGTAAGTAGGAAAACCTGCAAAATTGGCAGTGTATCAAATACTTGTTCTCCCCACTGTATCTGTATTTTACTTTGCTATTTATATTTTTTGACTAAGTAACTACTTTTACTTCACTACATTCCTAAAGAAAATAATATACTTTTTACTACATCAATCTTCCCCGACACGCAAAAGTACTTGTTACATTTTGAATGCTTAGAAGGACAGGAAAATGGTCCAATTCACGCACTTATCAAGAGAACATCCCAGGTCATCCCTACTGCCTCTGATCTGGCGGACTCACTAAACACACATGCTTCGTTTGTAAATGATGTCTGAGTGTTGGAGTGTGCCCCTGGCTATCTGTAAATGATGTCTGAGTGTTGGAGTGTACCCCTGGCTATCTGTAAATGATGTCTGAGTGTTGGAGTGTGCCCCTGGCTATCTGTAAATGATGTCTGAGTGTTGGAGTGTGCCCCTGGCTATCTGTAAATGATGTCTGAGTGTTGGAGTGTGCCCCTGGCTATCTGTAAATGATGTCTGAGTGTTGGAGTGTGCCCCTGGCTGTGCCCCTGGCTGTGCCCCTGGCTGTGCCCCTGGCTGTGCCCCTGGCTGTGCCCCTGGCTGTGCCCCTGGCTGTGCCCCTGGCTGTGCCCCTGGCTGTGCCCCTGGCTATCCCACGTCTTCTTCTTTCTTTTTTAATGGTACCTTCTGGTTTGCTTAATATAAGGATTTTTTAATTATTTATACTTTTTGATACTTAAGTATATTTAATAACCAAATTCTTTTAGAATTTTACTCAAGTAGTATTCTACTGGTTGACTTTCACTTTTACTTGAGTCATTTTCTATTAAGGTATCTTAACTTTTACTCAAGTATGACAATTGGGTACTTTTTCTACCGCTGACAAAAAACACTCAGTGACACAATATGCAACAATGGCTGTTTATTACCCATCAGGGAAAGATCAAAATAATATAAAAATTTAAACACAGTCTCCTGAACGATCATATAACATTAATATCCATATGATCATAGCATGTACACCTAGCCTGTATAGACCTGTGCTATATTTATCCATGGCAACGTTATTAAACATTAACCTCACCTCAAGTCATTTACGTATCTATACCTATGTTATTATAGTACAGGATACATATTAAAACACATACAGAAGGTAGATGGGGATCAATGAGAAACGGCTTTCAAGTGCTGTGAAGCAACATACATGACCCAACATCAACACATCAACATGGTAATATGGAAGATTGCTGTCCGTCAAATGGACTGCAGTTCACCGTCTCCAAGGGTGCGCCTGAAACCACACCCTATTCCATACAGTGCACCACTTAAAGACGAGGTCAGCGTCTCAAATTGCATCATATTCCCTATGTAGTGCACCAGAAGTAGTTCACTACAGGGGGGGAATAGGGTGCCATTTTGGACGTACTCAGAGCATTGGACTTTGGTCTAAAGTAGTGCACTACATAGGGAATAGGGTGCCATTTCAGACAAGACTACAGAGCATTTGTAAATGGGTCAGCTTGGACACAGCTGTATTTAACATCAATAAACCAAACATACTGTTGTGTGCCTCGTGTACACAACATGGCACAACGGTCTGGTCCGACTCACCAATTCACCAAAACCACACCTATCGACTTAAAAACACACAGAAACGTTGGTTTTGTTCTGTTGCACGTACTATAATACACAGTAAAGAACCAAGGCTTCTGTCAACCTAACAGAGCGTGTTACTACTACAGATGGACACGGTAAACGTAAAGGATTATAGCCTGGTTAAACCAGACTGAATGCTGCGCTCACCACTGTCTCACTATCAACGGTGAAACGTAGTGACATCAGAACAGAGGCCAGGCTAAAGGGATTTTACAGGCTACTGGATTAGATACTGTATACTATGTTATTTTGCTGGTGCGATATTAACAATCTATCATCATCAGCAGCCTATATATCACTTTACAGACATTACCTATTCTGCTTTTACTGGCAAAGGTACATGCTGCTTTATATATAAACTGAGACTGCAAACATGGGCTCCACTGAGGTTTATCATTTTATAGTTACAAGTTGATCTGTAAATTCATATTTATATTGCTCCAGTATGTTTAAGTGGATACAGCGAGCACGGAGTCGAAATTCCAGTTTGAGCAACAAAAAAAAGTATTATTCAACGATAATATGAATAAAAACACGTTAGAAGCCTTTAGAAACCGCTAATAACAGTAACCATGGAGACACAAAGAACAGAGCTGCATTCTACCTCACATACATCATAGAACATATACAGGAAAATCCAGGTCTGTACAACGACAACAAAACATGTTTAGGAAAAAAATACTTAAAAGAAAATCATATTGAACATCATCACACAATCAGACAAGAAGACATTTCACAGGTTTTTGAAATAACTGACATTCGGGTGTACACATCTTCACATTTGTTTCAAGTCTAATATTGTATACAATTTTTTTTGTAATATCCATCTTTTACATTTTAAAAGTTATCTTCTTGAGACTAAAACCTTTTCCACTGCAGTCAAATGTAGCTATGCAGTAGTTCCATCTCTAAATGAAAACATCAATAAAGGCTAGGCAGTTATTTTCTTCCCGTTTCAGTTCATAAAATGAGATGTTTGTATTAACAATATTCTATGTTTTCTATATATACCATATCACATCTATGCTCATGTACTAACGTTAACAGCCACATTTGATGTTCTCACTTGTAAAGGTTAAAATCCACAATTACCCAGCAGGCAAAACTGGTTGAAATAATGTAATGATGACATCATTACAACCAGCTTTGCCCCATGGGTAATGTAGTCTTTTATTTAGCATTTGCTTCACAGGGTTCCCTTAAGGATTAGTGAGAGGATTGACCAATGGGAATAAACGTTCATAACATCTAACATCTGTCCATCTACAAACAGCAAATACAGTATCTTCAATGGGGAATTAAGAATACGTTTTGGAAATGTTCCATTGGTTCCATAATTCCCTTCTGCCCCTTACAGACAGAACTATTTTGGTTCACCTAGTCGAAATTCTTAACTGGATTATAGTAGTCATTTACTTATCTGGAATGTTCCATCCTATGCAAACCTTAACACTGTGCTTAAATGGGTTATTATTAAACATCTGTTAATTATTTCACTTATAGTCAACAGAATAACATGTTCGCTCGAAATGCACTCCCCATAACCTGAAATAATTGAACTCCTCTCTAATATGGCTAATGTTAATGACGGGGAGATGACGCCAACAGAACATCTGGTATTTCAACTGTAGACAGACTAACCTGTAGCTATCTAGCAACTAGGTAAGATCTAAAAACATAGAAATACAATAGAAGTCAATTTATGTCAAAAAAAAAGAAGGTAAAACAAGGTAGAGGCTATCACGCCTTTTTCCTGAGAATCTAAGTAATACAAAACAAAAATTCAACATGGACAAAATTGTGACAATCCTTTTTAAATATGATTAATAATACGATTTTTTTTCGGCATGTTGTCATGACAACAATACAGCGCTGCAAAAAAAATATTAACTGTTTCTCAAAAAACACGACAAAAGATCACAATCCTACTACACCGGGTCCCATGTGGCTCAGTTGGTAGAGAATGGCGCCTTGCAATGCCAGGGTTGTGGGTTCAAATTGCCACAAGGGGACCAGTACAAAAATGTATGCTCACTACTGTAAATTGCTCTGGATAAGAGCGTCTGCTAAAACCTAAGAGGTGTACTAGTTCGTGCTAAGCGTCTTCCATAAAATAAACACCCTTACAATGAGATCACTCACTGAAACCAATATTTATTTATTTTTAACATGGCAATGGCTCTAGTAAGACTGTGTTGTATTCTTCCATTCAAAGCTAATGAGCATTAGCTCTGGATAAGAGCTTCTGCTAAATAACTAAAATGTAAATGTAATTGAAGGGCAGTGCAAGGGGTTGTAGTGTCTGTCCTGGCACACGGAAGCAGATCAATTCATCTTGTGTGTACTATTGTTATTACTATGTGTAATAACTATGTGCACCGGTTGGCGTGTTGGTCCACGTAAGGAGATAGGTGTTCCGAGTTCAGTCAAATTATTATTCCTACATTTAGGAAAACCTTTGAAGCAAAATCAAAACAGTATGACACATTTTCATTAATATCTTTTTTTCTTTTTTTTAATCTAAGAATCATCTGAATGGCACCGTTATTGTGAATTGTGGTTCTCATTTGATGATCATCCCTTTTCATCTGTCCAGTCTGTCCCTCACCTAGCCTGGGTGACTCCCTCACCTAGCCTGGGTGACTACCTCACTTAGCCTGGGTGACTCCCTCACCTAGCCTGGGTGACTACCTCACTTAGCCTGGGTGACTCCCTCACCTAGCCTGGGTGACTCCCTCACCTAGCCTGGGTGACTCCCTCACCTAGCCTGGGTGACTCCCTCACCTAGCCTGGGTGATTCCCTCACCTAGCCTGGGTGTCTCCCTCACCTAGCCTGGGTGTCTCCCTCACCTAGCCTGGGTGTCTCCCTCACCTAGCCTGGGTGACTCTGTTCCTGCTCTCATGCCAACTGACAATTCCATAAGGAGTTGACGAGAGAGCAGACTCACCCCCCCACCCCCCCCCACACTCCCCCCTGTCTCCCACCCTCACCTCCCCCCCTGTCTCCTACCCTCACCTCCACCCTGCCCTACATGCCCGGGTCGTCGTAGTTGTAGGTGGGTGCCTGTGAGTACTGGGGCTGTTGTTGCTGCATGGCTCCCTGCGCCACCCCTACAGCGGCCTGCTGCGCTGCCTGCTGGACGTGAGGGTTCTTCCAGGCCCCGGTGGTCCACTCCTCCTGGGCTTTACTCATACTGCCCCCAGTGCCACGGTACATGTTGTGCACCTGGAGAGAGTCAGGGAGACGGTGTTAAGAGTGAGTTATGCTACTGCAGCTCATTCAGAGGACCATGAGAAAGAGTCCTGTCTTTGCTCATGTTGTCCCTGGTGTTACGTTGTTCCACCTGAAGAGAGAGACAGATTGAGAGATGGTGTGAGAGAGAGATTTATAGAATACTTCTCCGGTACCACGGTACATGTTGTGCTTCCTGGAGAGAGTCAGGGAGCGATTGAGATGGTGTTAGAGAGATACAGTGCTGTGAAAAAGTATTTGCCCCCTTTCTAATTTTCTCTACTTTTGCATATTTGCAAACCATCACACCACCACCACCATGCTTGACCTTTGGTATGATGTTCTTACTGTGGAATGCAGTGTTTGGTTTTCGCCAGTTATAATGGGACCCATCTCGTCCAAAAAGTTGACACAAGTTTGCCAAAAAGCACCTGGATGATCATCAAGACTCTTGGAAGAATGTTCTATGGACAGATGATTCAAAAGTATAACTTTTTGAACGACATGGTTCCAGTAAACCAAACTCTGCATTCCACAGTAAGAACATCATACCAAAGGTCAAGCATGGTGGTGGTGGTGTGATGGTTTGGGGATGCTTTGCTGCCTCAGGACCTGAATTCTGCTCTGTATCAGAGAATTCTACAGGAGAATGTCAGACCATCCGTCTGTGAGCTGAAGCTGAAGTGCAGCTGGGTCATGCAGCAAGACAATGATCCAAAACACACAATCAATTCTACATGAAAATTGCTAAAAAGCAACAAATTGGAAGTTTTGGAATGGCCTAGTCAAAGTCCAGACCTAATCCCAATTGAGATGTTGTGGCAGGACTTGAAACGAGCAGTTCATGCTTTAAAACCCACACGTCACTGAGTTAAAGCAGTTCTGCATGGAAGAGTGGGCCAAAATTCCTCCACAGCGACGTGAGAGACTGATCAAAACCTACAGGAAGCATTTGGTTGGAGTCATTGCAGCTAAAGGTGGCACAACCAGTTATTGAGTGTAAAGGGGGCAATTACTTTTTCACACAGGGGAATTGGGTGTTGCATAACTTTGTTCATGAAATAAGTATGTAATTGTCGTGTTATTTGTTCACTTATGTTCCCTTTATCTAATATTAGGTTTTGGTTGAAGATCTGATAACATTCAGTATCACAAATATGCAAAAGTAGAGAAAATTAGAAAAGGGGCAAATACTTTTTCACAGCACTGCATTTATATTACCGCAAGTAACACACCGTACAGGCCAGACTATAAATATTATTTGTCCATCGACTACATTGCGGACGAGTCAGGGATATTAATGGAATCTATTTAACAGGGATATTAATTAACAGTTCAGTGTTCACATCAATGAAGTGTAAATGTGCCTGAGTTAGCAGAAGAGAGCATTTTCACCTGTCTGTAGCACCTGAGGTCCTCTGTAGCTCAGCTGGTAGAGCACAGCGCTTGTAACGCCAGGGTAGTGGGTTCGATCCCCGGGACCACCCATACACAAAAATGTATGCAGGCATGACTGTAAGTCGCTTTGGATAAAAGCGTCTGCTAAATGGCATATTATTATTATTATTACCTGAGATGTGAGTGATATTTCAGTGCTGATCTGGGATCAGGTCTTCCCCCTTCTCCATGTAATCTTTATTCATTCTGACCTAAAAAGCAAAACTGATCCTAGATCAGGCCTCCTACTCTAAGACACTTTATATGAATGTGGGCCCTGATCTCCTGTGACTATAGCAGCCCATCAAAGTTGTTGTCCTCTTCAGGTCAAAGACACTAAAGGATGCTTGCCAAAGATGAACAGATGTTAAAAAAAAATGTGCTATATTTCCTGCCGACTCCCACGTAAACCAAGAAAATGTGGTCAGAAAGATAAGATGTTACATTTGTGGGTTTGACTTGACAGTTTGCTATTGGCCTCGACAGAGAAGAGCAGTACTAGAAGTACTGTAGTAGTTATGAGAAACTGTTGTCGCAGCTGAATCATATCCACAGAAACCACATTGCACATATTTCTAGAGTCCATTACACTCTAGTCAGAGTGTGAAATGTGCAAGTCAGAGCTTTAGCGTAAAGTGCTAGGTAGGTCTGTGGCAGTCACGAAATTTAGTCAGCCGGTGACTGTTTTAATTTTATTTTATTTTTTTATTTAACCTTTATTTAACCAGGTAAGCCAGTTGAGAACAAGTTCTCATTTACAACTGCGACCTGGCCATGATAAAGCAAAGCAGTGCGATAAAAAAAACAACACAGAGTTACATACCGGGTAAACAAAACATAAAGTCAAAAATACAACAGAAAATATATATACAGTGTGTGCGAATGTAGAAAGTTATGGAGGTAAGGCAATAAATAGGCCATAGTGCAAAATAGTTACAATTTCGTATTCTGGAATGATAGATGTGCAAAAGATGATGTGCAAATAGAGATACTGGGGTGCAAATTAGCAAAATAAATAACAATATGGGGATGAGGTAGTTGGGTGGGCTAATTTCAGAATGGCTGTGTACAGGTGCAGTGATCGGTAAGCTGCTCTGACAACTGACGCTTAAAGCTGTCGGTCTCACAGTAATTGACCGTTAATTAACATAAACACATTTAGCATCTCCTGGCTTCCAAGCATAGCCTACAAGCCACTGATGCAGACCTTTGGAACATCTACATTTAAAAAAAGTATAATAAATCCATGTAATATAGCCTACACCTTCACAATAAATCCATTTTTTATTTTAGACAGGTCTAAAGAAACATGATATGAAGAAAATGTAGTCTATTTCAGAAGAACAGAATAGCATACTCTGAGTTGTCCTTATGTTAGGCCCTGATCTGGCTATGCCATATGGCTGTGGGCTACACTAGTTCATTTAGCAGACAAGATTGGCTTAGAATTCCGTGGCATTATTTTATAGTATGAAGAATACAACTGAACAAAGCTGAATAAAATAGAAAGGATATTTTCTCCAATTTGTGTTGAGCGGTTAACAAAGAAATAGGTACTCCTATATGCTTAATTTAGAGTTATTAATGTAACTTTAGTTGTTCTACAAACGTTGGCCTATATGGTTTGATTTTTAATACATTGTAAGGCTGCATGATGAGACTCAAATGTTGATTTGAAAAAAGTTGCTTGAAAGGCATGAGCTCTGCTTAGTTTTTTGCGCAGGCTGCAAACACTTCATCAGTCTCTCATTCACAATTTGACAAGCACTTGATAATGCCTAGAATTTCACGGCGGCATCCCCTTTGTGTGGCCGTATCCATGCCTTTTGCGGCCAGTGGTGGTTGTGCACTTCTCCCTGAGTGCTGCGCGCTCCATCACGTGATCGGGTCTTTCTCACAGGCTACAAGTGAAGACAGACACATCGGGGGCGCAACTGCGCGCGTCCTTATCCAATTCCGAGGTGCATATTGAAGATATTGGAAGAACTGTCCACATTTACTTTTCGTCAGCCAACAAGATGAGTCGGCCTAACGAACAGCAAAAGCACTAGCCTATGTCAATCTACTATCCCCCATAGTACAAAAGTCGACCTATTCTATTCTGTGCGAGAAATAAATATTCCAATCATAGTCTGGGACAGTTGTGGGATGCGATAGATCCCAAATTAATACAACCACTAGCATCAAAAAACCTGTTTTAAGCAATGAGCCTGACGCAACAGATGAGAACGTTTAGCTTAAAATGTTGATAAACTATTCAGCAATTTCTTCACATTATAAGCGCAGCAATGCGCACATGGCAGTAGGCTATAAGCGCAAATGTTCCATTAGCGGGAAAACACCATTATCAAAAGTGACCGCAAATGCAATTATGCATGTAATGCTTTTATTATAAAGGTGCATTTTTATGGTGAAAATGATCTCCCCAAACTTGAAACTCACGCGCTGCTTATGTATGCCAGTTAGGCTCTAAACCCCTTGTAAAGCGGATGAATGTGCTTAATTTTAAGCAGTTATTTGTCCACTTTAGTTGTGATACAAACCTTATCAAAACATATAGGCCTATGGGCTAGGCTACATGAGGTGTGCGACTACGATTTGAAAAAGTCGCAAAAAAAGGCAGTTTCTTATGCTGGGCATCATTCACAAGTGACAGGCTAATATTGTCACCCATCAGACTATTATTGATTTAATCTTGTCTTTACATATACTAAATAATATACAGTACCAGTCAAAAGTTTGGACACACCTACTCATTCAAGGGTATGGGTGGTCCTCTGTAGCTCAGCTGGTAGAGCACGGCGCTTGTAACGCCAAGGTAGTGGGTTCGATCCCCAGGACCACCCATACACAAAAAATGTATGCACGCATGACTGTAAGTCGCTTTGGATAAAAGCGTCTGCTAAATGGCATATTATTATTATTATTATTATTATTATTCTTTGTTTTTACTATTTTTTACATTGTAGAATAATACTGAAGACATCCAAACTATGTAATAACACATATTGAATAATGTAGTAACCCAAAAAGTGTTAAACAAATCAAAATATATTTTAGATTTTAGATTCTTCAAAGTAGCCACCCTTTGCCTTGTTGGCTGCTTTTCCTTCACTCTGCGGTCCAACTCATCCCAAACCATCTCAATTGGGTTGAGGTCGGGTGATTGTGGAGGCCAGGTCATCTGATGCAGCACTCCATCACTCTCCTTCTTGGTCAAATAGCCCTTACACAGCCTGGAGGTGTGTTGGGTCATTGTCCTGTTGAAAAACAAATGATAGTCCCACTAAGCGCAAACCAGATGGGATGGCGTATCACTGCAGAATGCTGTGGTAGCCATGCTGGTTAAGTATGCCTTGAATTCTAAATAAATCACAGACAGTGTCACCAGCAAAGCACTCCCACACCATCACACCTCCTCCTCCATGCTTCATGGTGGGAACCACACATGCAGAGATCATCCGTTCACCCACACTGCGTCTCACAAAGACACGGCGGTTGGAACCAAAAACCTCAAATTTGGACTCATCAGACCAAAGGACAGATTTCCACTGGTCTAATGATTGCTCGTGTTTCTTGGCCCAAGCAAGTCTCTTCTTCTTATTGGTGTCCTTTAGTAGTGGTTTCTTCTGAGGCTGGTAACTCTAATGAACTCACCCTCTGCAGCAGAGGTAACTCTGGGTCTTCCTTTCCTGTGGCGGTCCTCATGAGAGCCAGTTTCATCATAGCGCTTGATGGTTTTTGATGCCAAGAGTGGGCAAAGCTGTCATAAAGGCAAAGGGTGGCTACTCTGAAGAATCTAAAATCTAAAATATATTTTGATTGGTTTAATACTTTTTTGGTAACTACATGATTCGATATGTGTTATTTCATAGTTTTGATGTCTTCACTATTATTCTACAATGTAGAAAATTGTAAAAAATAAAGAAAAACCCTTGAATGAGTAGGTGTGTCCAAACTTTTGACTGGTACTGTATGTCTGAAATTTGTTTTGATTTAGAATGGACCATTATCATGCACCTGTCTTGAAACAGGGGCAGTGGGAAAAAATAAATGTCATCTATGCACTTAAATAGCGACTGGAGGACGCTTTTCCCCGTGGTTTATTTTCATGCCAACCAGGTAGGCTATACTCCTGTTTTAAAGAGAAGCAATGTGCTTAATATTAGGAAGGTTGAGAAATAAATATAGTAGGCCTAGCCTATAGAAAGCTGATCCTCCTATTTTTAGTAGAGGCCATCACTCTGTTTTCTCACGCAATTGCATAGCCTGTTGAAATGTTGCGCAACATGAGCTCATGGACTCTCATGAAGTGTTTGATTAGATTTCCGATTACATTAGCATTGATGTCAGAGTGATTAGAGGGACAATAGAGTGCTGAGTACCAGGCAGTTAGCAAGTTCGGTAGGCTACTAATGACCAGCAGCAGCATCAGACCTCGGAGAAGCCTAATAACCGTGACTAAACGGTAACGTGCAATTTGACTGCCTTTCATGACTCGTGACTGCCGGTGTGGCTGTAACACGGTCACCGTAACAGCCCTAGTACTAGACAGTGCCAAACACACACACACACACACACACACACACAAACACACACAAATTGTCAATGTATATAGTACTATGGTACCTTGGTGAGCCCGATGAAGGAGAGGACAGCCATGGCAGTGAACATGATGGTGGGGATCAGCATGACTACAGCAGAGCCTATATTGGTGCTAAAGAAGGTGATGGTCGCCAGCCAGCCGCTGGAGGAAGGAAGAAGAAGAAAACCAAAACAAGTTGACAGGAAGTCGACGCCTGTCCTAAGGCGGGGTTTCATAATGATAACAACGCCGTCAACTGTAAGGCTATGGCCGAAAAATCCGGTCAATCAACCAATCAAATTGTATAGCCCTTTTTTTACATCAACAGTTGTCACAAAGTGTTTTACAGTAACCCGGCCTAGAACCCCAAAGAGCAAGGAGAAGTGGCAAGGCAACTATGGAAGAACCCTTCCCTAGAAGGAAGACACTTTGAGCGGATCCAGACTCAGAGAGGGGAGACCCAGGCTCCATCCTTACCAGACCCCCCAGCCTGGGATCCCTATACACTGGATGATGCTGATCACCACCTGGGCCATGAACACGAAGAAGAACGCCATGAAGTTGAACGAGCTGTCAGTCCTACAGGGGGGGGGAGAGAGAAGTAAATCTAGTCAGAAATCCAGGATTGAACCTACTTCGTGGAGGCTGCTGAGGGGAGAGCGGCTCATAATAATGGCCGGAACGGAGCAAATGGAATGGCATCAACCACCTGGAAACCACGTGTTTGATGTATTTGATACCATTCCACTGATTCCGCTCCAGTCATTACCACGAGCCCATCCTCCCCATTTAAGGTACCACCAACCTCCTGTACTACTGTATATCTGGGGGGAAATAGCTTGAAGAAAGTGTTTACTGTCTCTCTGCCTCATGCATATAAATCTAATGTAACAAACGGTGTTCAACGTTTAATTCAACAGAAACGGTACTGTGCTGAACGACCAAAACGTTGGCAAACGTTAAACCGTACTGAACGCACCCCAGGTGGCAGAAGAAGGGTGTACTTACTTGAAGGCCTTGTAGATGGGTCTGAACCAGCACACGTAGGAGCAGGGGGTGAACAGGATGAGCCACAGAATGGCCATGCCAAAGTTAGTTGCTCCGCCCCCGCCGCACATCCACGCCAGGCAGCCAATCAGATTGACCGCCAAGGTGGCACTGTTCACTGTAATGATCGCAGATGGAAAAAAAGGTCAAATAACTATATTAATGGTGGACCTTGCATTATTTGGAATGCAGTAGCATTGGTCGCGTTTTTTAAATGTAATTTATTTAACCAGGCAGGTCAATTAAAAACAAATGTATATTTACAATGACGCCTGTTGTTCATTAGGGCATGCAACGGAAATGGAAAATGAGTGTGTCTTATTGGACAAGTCACGAGTGGCACAGCGGTCTAAGGCATTGCATCTCAGTGCTTGAGGCGTCACTACAGACCCCCTGGTTTGATTCCAGGCTGTATCACAACCGGCCGTGATTGGGAGTGCCATAGGGCGGCGCACAATTGGCCCAGCGCTGTCCGGGTTTGGCTGGGGTAGACCGTCATTGTAAATAAGAATTTGTTCTTAACTGACTTGCCTAGTTAAATAAAATAAAACATTTAAAAAGGTCGTTTCAGTCTGTTTTCATCAGTTTGGTGCCTAACAAACAGGATCATTGTGTTACTTTTTCCCCCATTTCATGTCAGTACAATTACATTGTCTGGGACGGGGACCTTATCTAATTACAGTACAACAGCACAGTCTGTTATTGGATGATTCATCTAGCAAAGTAAAGTTTAATTGGTTGCTTCAGATTTGTATGAGAGTCTACAGAGGCAGTAAAAGGTAGCTTTATGATTTAGCATCTGAGGTATAGGGAAGAGATCTCTACGACCAAGTTATGGTCCGCGTCCCAAATACAAAATACTACACTATAAAGAGTATAGGGTACGTCTGATTGCTATGGCATGTGTATGTTCTGTATTGGTATCTATTCAACACACATTACAGTGACTACTAGGCTAAGAGGCACAATCTAATGATTACCTATTGGGATTATTTATAACATATATTTCACAGGACTTACTTTTACAATCCCCAACCTGAGTGATAATGCTAAATAAAATGCAAATGAGAATGAAAGTTATGCAATCATCCATGTATAAAGTTTACCGTTGAACTATTAGCTGCACTTTCATCTCTTGTTGTCAAGCCAACGGTATAGAGATGGGAGGCTAATTTACTAGCGGAATGTTGATTGTGATGAAAAAAACATGTCAAGTAACAATTCTTGGCTGGATGCCTGAAAGTCTTATTAAAGAGCTGCCAACCAGCTACACCAACCGTCCTGCTATACCTGTGTTTGTTTCCCATATTGTTTTGTGAGACGTTAAAAAGTAATCTGAAAAGAGAGGGCCAAACAGTAGTAAAGGACTTTGTTAAATGGGCCGGTGCTGCCCGGTACGGCACCAGCATCTCTAATCTTCTACTGCTTGAGTACCGCCAACTCTCGTAGAATATTAGCTCTAATACTTGATGACTAGACCCAGATGAAGCAAAGTTCTGGACTAAAAAAGCATTCTCAATGGAAAATGGTGTATAAAGGCTTGCTTAATCTGCGTCTGGGAAACCGACACAGATGACTCAGTCTCTAACCACAGGTGTCTTCCAAATGGCACCCTATTCCCTATGTAGTGCACTACTTTTGACCAAAATCCTATGGGCCCTGGTCAAAAGTAGTGCACTAAATAGGGAATAGGGTGCCATTTGGGATGCTCCCAAAACACTCACAGATCCATAGGTAGTAGAGCTTCTTGCACATGGAGCGGTGTACATCTGGGATCTCGTTGAAGTCCTGATAGAAACACGGCTTCAGACGGATGAAGCCAGGCAGGGGAGGGAAATTGTTTTCTGTGGGAATGAAATGAAGAGGCTTTATAACATTGATGCTCAGCATTTAACTTACTTAGAAGTCAAATCTTGAATTACAACTAAATCCAAGATAAAATATTATAGTTCCCACAGGGGGCCAGTATGAAAAAAATAAAATAATAATAATGTATGCACTCACTAACTGTAAGTCACTCTGGATAAGAGCTAAATGACTCAAATGTAAATGTAATAGTTAAAGTATAAGCTAAGCATTCAACATGATCAACACACAATTTATCTTAAAGCAGTCAGGTTAAGCATTGTGTACTATAATAATAATAATACATGATAATAACATGCTTATTAACTACTTACTACTAATAACTTATATATCTTACAAAGAGTAGCATGATTCAATATTCAATACAGAAGTCACACTCTACAAAATATTCTACTACTATACCATCCTTGTATGTAGACTGTTCTTACCTGCCATCACAATTTGATATTTTCCTCCAGTTGGAAATAAATATTATTCAGACTAAAACTCAACGCCTTGGAAATGAGCCTGAAAAGAATATTACATTGTATCAATATTTCAGCAAAGAAATGTGTCATTTTAGCATCATAAACACCATAATTTCCTTCATATTAATTCAAGCAACAAACCGGTATGTAGGCTATCGATATGAAATATGAAAAACCTTGAGCGCCCAATGCATGGGGAGGTAACAGTGTTACTTCGATTATGCATAATATTCTGTGGCTACAGTGTGGCCTACAAACCCTACATTCTGATAGCCTCCTGAATAAGGTCCTTGTTGTCAGGGAGAGATTCATTGTAGCCTGCACAAGATAATCTTTCATTTATTATAATAAAGCTTGACAGTGTGATGAAGGATATTTCTAATATTTTGCAGGTATCACAATCATATTTTGACGAGTGAAATAATATTTGTGTCATCATAGCCCATCCAAAATGTGCCATGTTCAACACTCATAGGTTGAGGGTGTATGGATGAAGGGCATTTTCCCAGCATATATTTTTTTGCACCAAATAGGCCTATACCACCAGACTGATAACAAACGATGTTATGAGACCACGAATCTACGCAATATGATACGTTTTTCAGATTTGTTATTCATTTTAAAGGATGCGCAGGATGCAGAATGGCGCATCGTGATGAGCACTACTGTCAATGGAGAAAGCAGCGCCCTTCAGATGAGTAACGGTAGAACAGAGCCTAGCCTACGACAATGATGGGCTATTTTCAGCTGGACTGACTCAATAAACAAGTCAAACGATTGTACAATTCCCGCAGCATGATTCGTCTACATTCTACTTATGCACTGATCATTCTGTAAATCTATAATTCGCCCCAATCGTGTAATTGAAACATATAATGAATGAATTAAACGGAAATAACACCGTGTGGATCCGTTACTTAGAAATGATCTACCTCTTACCTCCTTTTTTCCTAACCTGGAATGATGATACTGTAGCGACCCGCACAGACAGCGGTGTGTTATGTGTTAGGCTAGTAGATGGTTGTGTTGTACCTACCAGTACCCAGTGTTCGCGGGGTCCGACATGTCAATCAACCTGCTATCTTCCAATCACGGGAATGCCTGGAATGTTCTGATGCCGGGCATCCTGGCGGTTGGCGGAGTGGCGTGGAGGGGGGTTGGGCAGGGGGATGGAGCATTGGAAGTTAAGACCAGGGTTAGCCTTTGTTCTCTCTTTTTTTTTTACGTCTGGGCTTCACAAGAGAAGGTCACGATTGGCTTGTGGGTTATCTTACATTTTTATTTGGCGTGGGCTACGGCCAAACAGTAGCCTGTGTAAAGTTGGTTTAATAAACCGTCCATTCGTAAACTCAAGCCTCTGTCTGGACAGTTGTTCTTTTATGATCTAGTCAGGTCATTACATTGGTGTCAGAAGTAAAAAAAAAAAAAAACGTTGATAAAAGTTAGCCAGCTAGCTAGCTGACTTCTGTGGCTAGCTACCGGAGGTGAGAACGGGGGTTGAAGATGCTTCGAGGGAATCCGAAAGTGAAGGTGGAGGTAGGGGACGATTATGGCCAAGGAGGTGCGTGTGCATGGACGTCGGGGGTTCTGGCTGAGGAGATCGCCAGGGCATCGGAGCCCAGAGGCCGCTTGAGGGAGGATGTTAGAGTGATGGCGGCTGAAGCGGGCATGAGTGCTTCGTCCACTGTGTTTCGCGCGGATTCTGGTGGGCGGACCGAAGGGGTGACGTCGACGCGGCGGGACGAGGAATCGGGGGCTCAGAATGTAAACAAACATGGCGGCGCCCAGTTCCCGGCTGCGCCCGTATCTATTAAGACCCCGAAGTATTCCGGTAAGGCGGATTGGGAAGCATTTCATGCTCAGTTTGAACTGTTAGCTCATTGTAGGGGGTGGTCGGATGAAGAAAGGGCACTGCAGTTGGCTTTATGCCTCACGGATGAAGCTCTGGCCTGTTTGATATTGATTAGCCCCGAGGACAGACGTGATTATGGTGCTTTAGTGGGAGCACTGAGGAGGCGCTATGGACAGTGTGTACAGCCCGGGCTACTGCGCTCCGAACTGAGTAATAGACGCAGGCAGCCTGGAGAGCCTCTACGGGTGCTAGCTAATGACATTGAGAGCCTCTCTCGGCGGGCATATGCTCACATGCCCCCCTCCGTGCAGAGCGAGCTAGCACGGGACCAGTTCATACAGGCGCTCTCTCCTACGGAGCTGCGCATACAGACCCAGCTGGCTCATCCTGAGTCATTGCAGGTAGCCTTGGAGATGGCTTTAGAGAGGGAGCTGGTGTGGGCTGGGGCTTCAGCTGGGGCTTTGGTGGGGGTGCAGGGAGACAGACCCTCTGTGCGAGCTGGGGGGCAGAACAGCCCGGAGCCGGAAAAGCCTGCATGGGTGGCTGAAATGACAGAACTCATTCGTGCTGTGACGCTACAGGCGGCACGAAACACATGCCCTGGTCCCAGGGTCTGCTGGGGTTGTGGCCAGCCAGGCCATCTGCGCAGAGATTGCCCCATGTCCTCCAGAGCTCAGGGAAACGGCTCGGGGTCCGCATAGACCGGGTAGTGCGGACCCCTGGCTTTCTATCCCAACCACCATCTTCTTCAGGAGGAGCCCACCGGCACAGACGGGGAAGCAAGGCTCCACTTCCCCCAGAAGCAGACGTGGACAAGCGGATGGAGCCTGTTGTTGTGGTGGGCCGGACCTGTGTTGGGGACTTTTGTCATGTCCCTGTCACTGTGGAGGGGGTGCCCTGCTCCGCCCTGGTGGACACTGGGTCCACAGTAACCCTGGTGAGGCCAGATATTGTGCCAGGTTGGACTCAGTGTGAGCCTACAACTGTGCAGCTCCGCACAGTCACAGGTGAGCTGGCACCCATGAAAGGGAAGGGAATAATGACTCTGACAGTAGGGGGCAGGACTGTGCGTCATCCTGTGTGGGTGGCGGCGGTGCAGGACCCTTGTATCCTGGGGTTGGACTTTCTTAGGAGCACAGGCTGCCAGTTAGACCTAAATAGGGGCACACTGAGCTTCCAGGGAGGGCCGGAGGTCACCATGGCCCCTAATGTCACATTCACTCAACCCAACAAACCCTTTACTCCAACAGTTAAAGCAGCAGAGACTCATGGCTGCCCCCCCTCCCCCACATCTGTGTGTGACTTTTCCCCAGCCCCCCTGTCACCTACGGCGTTGCGTTACATTCCCCCAGCTACCTCCACGACACAGCCCTCTGTGAGCCCGGGCCGCGCCCCCCCAGCCCAGCTACCCCAGATGGGAGGGGAGGGGACACTGTCTGCAGTGAGGGAGATATGGGGGAGGAACTGTGTTGGTCTTGACCCCGAGCAGCAGGAACGGTTGTGGCAGTTGCTGTTTGAATTCAGAGACAGCTTTGCGCTGAGTGAGGAAGAGGTGGGTCAGACTCATCTGGTGCAGCATGAGATCGACACAGGTGATGCTCGACCTATCAAGATGCGTCCCCGCCGTATCCCGCTGGCACGCCAGGAGGCGGCAGACAAGGCTGTGTTGGAGATGCAGCGGGCAGACTTCATTGAGCCCTCAGACAGCCCCTGGGCGGCGCCAGTCGTCATGGTTCCGAAGAAGGGGGGCAAGCTGAGGTTCTGTGCGGACTACAGGCGGCTGAATGAGGTAACCAGAAAGGACTCATACCCCATACCACGTATCGATGAGTCGCTGGACCTGGTTAGGGGGTCCTCCTGGTTCTCCTCACTAGACCTCCGCAGTGGCTACTGGCAGGTGCCCCTCTCCCCAGAGGCCAGAGCCAAAACTGCGTTCTCCACTAACAGAGGACACTGGCAGTTCAAGGTCCTGTGCTTTGGCCTGTGCAACGCTCCAGCTACTTTTGAGCGTTTGATGGACAGGGTGCTGGATGGCATCCCCCGACAGCAGTGTCTGGTATACCTCGATGACATCCTGGTCCATGGCAGCTCCTTCCAGTCAGCCCTGGGGGCGCTACGGTGTGTGCTGGAGAGGGTGGCTGCCGCAGGTCTGAAGCTCCACCCCGAGAAGTGCCACTTCATGAGGAGAGAGGTGTCCTTCTTGGGCCACCGAGTGGGGAAGGAGGGGATCAGCACCATGGAGGACAAGGTAGCGGCTGTCAGAGACTGGCCCACCCCCACCGACCAGCGTCAGCTGAAGAGCTTCCTGGGCCTGGCCTCGTACTACAGGAGGTTTGTACGGGGCTTCTCAAGCGTTGCTGCTCCACTGAACCGCCTGCTGCCGAAGGACAAGGCTTTCACTTGGACAGTGGAGTGTGAGGAGGCGTTCAACACCCTCAAACGTGCACTGATCGAGGCCCCCGTGCTCGCCCCCCCTGACCTCACATTGCCCTTTATCCTGGACACAGACGCGAGCAATGTGGGCATGGGTGGGGTGCTGGCCCAGGTGGGGCCAGAGGGGGAGAGAGTGGTGGCGTACTTCAGCAAAACATTTGACAAACATGAGCGCCGCTACTGTGTCACCCGGCGGGAGCTCTTGGCTGTTGTGGCTTCCGTCAAACACTTCAAGTACTACCTGGGTGGTCTGCCCTTTACTGTAAGAACTGACCACTCTGCTCTCCAGTGGCTCATGTCTTTCAGAGAGCCAGAGGGGCAGGTGGCACGCTGGTTGGAGGAGCTTCAGCCGTATGACTTCACGGTGGTGCACAGGGCAGGGGCACGCCACTCCAACGCCGACGCCATGTCCCGTCGGCCCTGTACTGCAGACGGTTGCCGCCACTGTGAACGGAGAGAGGGACGGGAGAGAGAGCTGTGTGCAGAGGAGGGGGTCTGTGCCACAGTGTGTCGGGCGAGCGGGCCTGTCTGCTGTGAGCTGCAGACTGTCGACGTGGCTGAATGGGGGCAGCAGCAGGGACGGGACACAGACCTACAGCCAGTGCTGCAGTGGGTAGAGGCGCAGGTGAGGCCACCATGGGAAGAGGTGACAGCGCTCTCACTCGCGACCAAAGGGTTGTGGTCAAAGTTTGAGCGACTGCGGCTGGCTGATGGCGTGTTACAGCGGGCATGGAAGGAGTCAGCTACGGGGGAGGAGAGGTGGCAGGTGGTGGTCCCAAAAGCATTGCGGGAGGCTGTGCTCCAGAGTACTCATGGGGGGGTGGGGACTGGACACTTTGGGGTCACAAAAACACTGCGCCGCCTCCGTCAGGGCTTTTACTGGGGGCAGCACAAGAGGGATGTGGAAGACTTTTGCCGCCGCTGTGACAACTGCACAGCGAGAAAGGGCCCCCCAGGCCGCTCTCATGCTCAGCTCCAACAGTTCCCAGTGGGGGCTCCCATGGAGAGGGTGGGAGTGGATGTAGTTGGGCCGTTCCCCACCACAGACAGTGGAAACCGCTGGGTGCTCACGGCCATGGACTATTTCACAAAATGGCCCGAGGCCTATGCTCTGCCTGACCAGGAGGCAGAGACCATCGTCGACGCCCTGACAGCGGGGATGTTCAGCAGGTTTGGAGCTGCAGAGTCCATCCACAGCGACCAAGGCAGAAACTTTGAGTCCCGTGTGTTCGCCACCATGTGTGAGAGGCTGGGTATGCACAAGACCCGCACTACTCCTCTCCATCCTCAAAGTGATGGCCTTGTGGAGCGCTTCAACAAAACGCTTGGACAGCAGCTGGCCATCGTCTCTTCCAAACACCAGCGTGACTGGGACAAGCACCTGCCTATGGTCCTCATGGCATGCCGCTCCGCTGTCCAAGACTCCACCTCCTGCACGCCTGCCCTCCTCATGCTGGGGAGAGAGATCCGTACCCCTGCGGAGATGGCGTTTGGTCGGCCCCTGGATAGCCCTCATGTTTCCCCGGGGCCGGAGTATGCCCGGAGACTCCAGGACCGCCTGGAGACAGCCCACACCTTTGCCAGAGAGCAGCTGCTGAATGCAGGTGTGAGGCAGAAGAGGAACTATGACGTGCACACCCGGGGAAGGCACTTTGTGGCTGGGGAGCTGGTCTGGGTCTACAGCCCGCTAAGGAAAAAAGGCAGATGCCCCAAGTTGGACAGTCACTGGGTGGGACCCTGCAGTGTCCTGGAGAGGGTAGGGGAGGTTGTTTACCGGGTGCAGCTTCCTCCCAGGGGGAGAAAGGTGACACTGCACCGGGACAGGTTAGCCCCATATAGAGGGGCCTCTTCTCCCCAAACCCCAGGAACCCCCACAACTCCCCTCTCTGGCAATGACATTCTCCAGGCACCCACCCCCAGGTGCCGCAGACAAGGCTCCAGACAGCCCACTCCCCCTGTGTCACCGCGTGGTTCCCCAGAGCCACGGACTGTATTACCCGTTCCCGCTTCCTTGTCCCCCATGTCCTTGCCTTCATCCCCTGGTTCCCAGAGGGGCGCACTGCGGCCATCACAGCCACGCAGGCAAAGGAGACCTCCGGGTCGCTTCAGAGACTTTGTTTGTTCCCTCGGGGACGAGGGACTTTGTGGTGGGGGGGCTGTGTAGCGACCCGCACAGACAGCGGTGTGTTATGTGTTAGGCTAGTAGATGGTTGTGTTGTACCTACCAGTACCCAGTGTTCGCGGGGTCCGACATGTCAATCAACCTGCTATCTTCCAATCACGGGAATGCCTGGAATGTTCTGATGCCGGGCATCCTGGCGGTTGGCGGAGTGGCGTGGAGGGGGGTTGGGCAGGGGGATGGAGCATTGGAAGTTAAGACCAGGGTTAGCCTTTGTTCTCTCTTTTTTTTTTACGTCTGGGCTTCACAAGAGAAGGTCACGATTGGCTTGTGGGTTATCTTACATTTTTATTTGGCGTGGGCTACGGCCAAACAGTAGCCTGTGTAAAGTTGGTTTAATAAACCGTCCATTCGTAAACTCAAGCCTCTGTCTGGACAGTTGTTCTTTTATGATCTAGTCAGGTCATTACAATACTATGCAACGTTCTTCAATTGCATTCTATAAGGATATTCTTTATGAAACACAACACACGCTCGTCAAATTAAACGAGAGACCTCAATTCTATATTCGATTAAAATCTGAAACGTCTTCACCCAACGAGTTTGGGGGGTAGAAAGCAATTTCGTGACGTCACGTTTCTACTCTCTCTTTACGCACATATCCCGTTCTCCTAAGAATGGTTTGAGGAAACGGATTCGTTGCTGGCCATAACCGACCCAACAAGAAAACTGTTTACTAGCGGTATTTCGCTTTCACTTTCTTAAAGGAAAGGTTCATCTCATTTTCAATGTTATATTGGTTTTTTGTGCATCTCTGAGTGATCTATCGATTCCCTGGGTAATTTTATGTTTTCGTGTGTATCTGAGTTGTTGGCGTTCAAGCAGGTAGAAATCCGGCCGGTATTACGTAGCACCTTGATAAAGTCGCTCTCACTACCCTGGAAGTTAATAGGAATACGACTTTTAGATCGCGAAAACGTCTATCATACATGTCAGATTTCAATACTAGCCGATGTCATAACTCGGGAGGATGTCTTCTCTCGAATGAGCTATTTATCATATTTTTGCGATATTCCTACCTCGAGAAATGTGTAATTTAATGGAGGGTCTAGCACATTTTTCCTGTTTGTCTGCCTCTTTAGTTCAGGATGCATTGTATGGTGCCGTAGCCAGAGATATTATCGAAAGGAGATAGGAATCCAATGACTGAAGGAACGCTTAACGCCCCACCCAGCAGACTGTCGACCAATCGCATTCACGTTGTCATGTTACGTAATGCGGTTGCTAAGCTAATCGTCACGCAATCCCTTCTCAATATCGGTGTATATGTCGAGAAACGTGCCTATTTTCCTCAAAAGTACGTAATGTCACGATTCCAAAGCTATATGATATTACAGATAGCAAGTTAATAATCTCATATCTTGGAAAATATTTGTAATGTTGTACTTCTTGTTGACGAAATTCGTGCTAATGTTGGTTTTTTGAGCTAGCGCCCAATAGACTCCCATTCATTCCTTGAAGGAGAGCGCTCCTTGTCCCAGAATCCCCCAGAATGCACCGCGTGGTCCATTAACGTGGCATGGGCAACGTTTCCCATCTCCTCAAAAGTATATCTGCCGTTGTGAATGATCTGCAGGTTGAACATGGTAAGATTGTAGAGACCTAAATTGATAGTGCAGTTTGTTTATGCGATTTTACAGCTAACTAGCTACTTCACATGCTGATATTGACTTTGGTATTATTATGTGTAGCTACGTTTGCTTGCTTGCTAGCTAGCTACAATAGCTATCCAGCCAGCCCATATAGAGAGCATTGCATTGTGTATTTTGTAGTCGACTTGAGCTGCAACAGATTTCCACAACGATTTTCCATGTTGCTACCAACCTTATTATAAAGCCAAAATAGAACATTTGTTTAACAAAAAATGTGTTCTCACATATTAGTGTTAGGCCTGCCGTACTATAGTTTAAAATATAGATGACAGCTGTTGAGACGCATAATATGCTACAATAGGCCTAGTAATGAAATGCTATACCAGTGTAAGAGACCCACAATGAACTGTATTACTCTAGCCTGATAGGCTTTCCCTGTAAATAAGATATAGGCTATCCCCCGCCTTATTTATAATCTCACATATACAGTAGCCAAATACATTTAAACTCTGTTTTTCACAATTCCTGACATTTAATCCTAGAAAAAATCCCCTGTCTTAGGTCAGTTAGGATCACCACTTTATTTTAAGAATGTGAAATGTCAGAATAATAGTATAGAGAATGATTTATTTCAGCTTTTATTTATTTCATCACATTCCCAGTGGGTCAGAAGTTTACATACACTCAATTAGGATTTGGTAGCATTGCACTTACAGTTTTTAACTTGGGTCAAACATTTCGGGTTGCCTTCCACAAGCTTCCCACAATAAGTTGGGTGAATGTTGGCCCATTCCTCCTGACAGAGCTGGTGTAACTGAGTCAGGTTTGTAGGCCTCCTTGCTCGCACACACTTTTTCAGTTCTGCCAACACATTTTCTATAGGATTGAGGTCAGGGATTTGTGATGGCCACTCCAATACCTTGACTTTGTTGTCCTTAAGCCATTTTGCCACAACTTTGGAAGTATGCTTGGGGTCATTGTCCATTTGGAAGACCTATTTGCGACCAAGCTTTGACTTTGTGGTATCTAAATAATGATGCTAATTATGCTGTGAGAACAAGGAGTCCGCTTACACTGTACTTTGATTATAAAGGTTTATTATTTCAAAGGATTTCAGCGTAAGTTTACAGACATCTGCAGGCATCTGGAGAACAACGGACCCAAAATAATATGGTGTTCTGTCCTCCTTTGTCCCAACCAAGTATTTATAATCTTTAACATGATATGGGTGGTTTCCTCTACAGACCAATCCCATGACTCCACACAACAGACTTCCTCTGTTTTAGGGTGCCCCGATAGAACTGTTCCCCAGCTGCTTCCCTAAGCTGAATCAACATCCTCTAAGATACCATTTGCAAACGTTAGCAAAGTTATAAATTGCTTAGACACCACAACTTCCTGACTGATGTCTTGAGATGTTGCTTCAATATATCCACATCATTTTCCTTCCTCATGATGCCATCTATTTTGTGAAGTGCACCAGTCCCTCCTGCAGGAAAGCACCCCCACAGCATGATGCTGCCACCCCCGTGCTTCACGGTTGGGATGGTGTTCTTCGGCTTGCAAGATAACCCCTTTTTCCTCCAAACATAACGATGGGAGCTTCAAGTTCCTTGGTGTCCACATCACCAACGAACTATCATGGTCCAAACACACCAAGACAGTCGTGAAGAGGGCACGACAAAGTCTATTCCCCCTCAGGAGACTGAAAAGATTTGGCATGGGTCCTCAGATCCTCAAAAAATTCTACAGCTGCACCATCGAGAGCATCCTGACTGGTTGCATCACCGCCTGGTATGGCAACTGCTTGGCCTCCGACCGCAAGGCACTACAGAGGGTAGTGCATACGGCCCAGTACATCACTGGGGCCAAGCTTCCTGCCATCCAGGACCTCTATACCAGGCGGTGTCAGAGGAAGGCCCTCAAAATTGTCAAAGACTCCAGCCACCCTAGTCATAGACTGTTCTCTCTGCTACCGCACGGCAAGCGGTACCGGAGTGCCAAGTCTAGGTCCAAAAGACTTCTCAACAGCTTCTACCCCCAAGCCATAAGACTCCTGAACAGCTAATCATGGCTACCCAGACTATTTGCACTGCCCCCCCCCCACCCCATCCTTTTTACGCTGCTGCTACTCTGTTAATTATTTATGCATAGTCACTTTAACTCTACCCACATGTACATATTACCTCAACTACCTCAACTAGCCGGTGCCCCCGCACATTGACTCTGCAACGGTACCCCCCTGTATATATAGCCTCCCTACTGTTATTTTATTTTACTTCTGCTCTTTTTTTTTCTCAACACTTTTTTTGTTGTTGTTTTATTTTTACTTTTTTTGTTAAAAATAAATGCACTGTTGGTTAAGGGCTGTAAATAAGCATTTCACTGTAATGTCTGCACCTGTTGTATTCGGCGCATGTGACCAATAAAATTTGATTTGATTTGATGGTCATTATGGCCAAACAGTTCTATTTTTGTTTCATCAGACCAGAGGACATTTCTCCAAAAAGTACGATCTTTGTCCCCATGTGCAGTTGCAAACCGTAGTCTGAATTTTTATGGCGGTTTTGGAGCAGTGGCTTCTTTCTTGCTGAGCGGCCTTTCAGGTTATGTCAATATAGGACTCGTTTTACTGTGGATATAGATACTTTTGTACCTGTTTCCTCCAGCATCTTCACAAGGTCCTTTGCTGTTGTTCTGGGATTGATTTGCACTTTTCACCCCAAAGTACGTTCATCTCTAGGAGACAGAACATGTCTCCTTCCTGAGCGGTATGACGGCTACGTGGTCCCATGGTATTTATACTTGTGTACTACTGTTTGCACAGATGAACGTGGTACCTTCAGGTGTTTGGAAATTGCTTCCAAGGATGAACCAGACTTGTGGAGGTCTACAATTTATTTTGATTTTCCCATAATGTCAAGCAAAGAGGCACTTAATTTGAAGGTAGGCCTTGAAATATATCCACAGTTACACCTCCAATTGACTCAAATGATGTCAATTAGCCTATCAGAAGCTTCTAAAGCCATGACATCATTTTCTGGAATTTTCCAAGCTGTTTAAAGGCACAGTCAACTTAGTGTATGTAAACTTCTGACCCACTGGAATTGTGATACAGTGAATTATAAGTGAAATAATCTGTCTGTAAACAATTGTTGGAAAAATTACTTGTGTCATGCACAAAGTAGATGTCCTGACCGATTTGCCAAAACGATAGTTTGTTAACAAGAAATTTGTGGAGTGGTTGAAAAACAAGTTTTAATGACTCCAACCTAAAGTGTATGTAAACTTCCGACTTCAACTGTACCATTGTAGATTGAAGTGGAACAGCCAGAGTTTGGTTTGTAATATCAGTGACTGTAGCCGTGGTTAAAGGGCAGGTACACTAAAACCTCTATACCATAAAGATAAGCTCACATATGCTATTTTCTCTCTCTCTCTCTCTCTCTCTCTCTGTCTCTCTCTCTCTCTCCTACTCTCTCTCTCTCCCCATCCCTCTCTCTCTCTCTCTCTCTCTCCTCATCTCTCTCTCTCTCTCTCTCTCTCTCTCTCTCTCTCTCTCTCTCTCTCATCTCTCTCTCTCTCTCTCTCTCCTACTCTCTCTCTCTCCCCATCCCTCTCTCTCTCTCTCTCTCTCCTCATCTCTCTCTCTCTCTCTCTCTCTCTCTCTCTCTCTCTCTCTCTCTCTCTCTCTCTCTCTCTCTCTCTCTCTCTCTCTCTCTATATATATATATACAGGTAAAAGTCAGTAAATTAGAATATTTTGAAAAACTTGATTTATTTCAGTAATTGCATTCAAAAGGTGTAACTTGTACATTATATTTATTCATTGCACACAGACTGATGCATTCAAATGTTTATTTCATTTAATTTTGATGATTTGAAGTGGCAACAAATGAAAATCCAAAATTCCGTGTGTCACAAAATTAGAATATTGTGTAAGGGTTACATTTTGAAGACACCTGGTGCCACAAAATAATCAGCTGATTAACTCAAAACACCTGCAAAGGGCTTTAAATGGTCTCTCAGTCCAGTTCTGAAGCCTACACAAACATGGGGAAGACTTCAGATTTGACAGCTGTCCAAAAGGCGACCATCGACACATTGCACAAGGAGGGAAAGACACAAAAGGTTATTGCAGAAGAGGCTGGCTGTTCTCAGAGCTCTGTGTCCAAACACATTAATAGAGAGGCAAAGGGAAGGAAAAACTGTGGTCAGAAAAAGTGTACAAGCGATAGGGATCACCGCGCCCTAGTCAAGATTGTGAAAAAAAAACCATTCAAAAATGTGGGGGAGATTCACAAGGAGTGGACAGCTGCTGGAGTCAGGGCTTCAAGATCCACCACCAAGAGACGCTTGAAAGACATGGGTTTCAACTGCCGCATACCTCGTGTCAAGCCACTGTTGACCAAGAAACAGCGCGAAAAGCGTCTCACCTGGGCTAAGGAAAAAAAGAGCTGGACTGCTGCTGAGTGGTCTAAAGTCATGTTTTCTGACGAAAGCAAATTTTGCATTTCCTTTGGAAATCGAGGTCCCAGAGTCTGGAGGAAGACAGGAGAGGCACAGGATCCACGTTGCCTGAAGTCTAGTGTAAAGTTTCCACCATCAGTGATGGTTTGGGGTGCCATGTCATCTGCTGGTGTCGGTCCACTCTGTTTCCTGAGATCAAGGGTCAACGCAGCCGTCTACCAGCAAGTTTTAGAGCACTTCATGCTTCCTGCTGCTGACCTGCTCTATGGAGATGGAGATTTCAGGTTCCAACAGGACTTGGCGCCTGCACACAGCGCAAAATCTACCCGTGCCTGGTTTACGGACCATGGTATTTCTGTTCTAAATTGGCCAGCCAACTCCCCTGACCTTAGCCCCATAGAAAATCTGTGGGGTATTGTGAAAAGGAAGATGCAGAATGCCAGACCCAACAACGCAGAAGAGTTGAAGGCCACTATCAGAGCAACCTGGGCTCTCATAACACCTGAGCAGTGCCAGAAACTCATCGACTCCATGCCACGCCGCATTAATGCAGTAATTGAGGCAAAAGGAGCTCCAACCAAGTATTGAGTATTGTACATGCTCATATTTTTCATTTTCATACTTTTCAGTTGGCCAACATTTCTAAAAAATCCCTTTTTTGTATTAGCCTTAAGTAATATTCTAATTTTGTGACACACGGAATTTTGGATTTTCATTTGTTGCCACTTCAAATCATCAAAATTAAATGAAATAAACATTTGAATGCATCAGTCTGTGTGCAATGAATAAATATAATGTACAAGTTACACCTTTTGAATGCAATTACTGAAATAAATCAAGTTTTTCAAAATATTCTAATTTACTGACTTTTACCTGTATATATATATATATATATATATATATATATATATATATATATATATATATATATATATATATACTACCGTTCAAAAGTTTGGGGTCACTTAGACATTTCCTTGTTTTCCATGAAAACATACATGAAATGAGTTTGAATAGGAAATATAGCAAAATGCATAGGAAATGTAGTCATTGACAAGGTTAGAAATAATGATTTTTAATTGAAATAATAAATGTGTCCTTCAAACTTTGCAGCAATTACAGCCTTGTAGACGTTTGGCATTCTAGTTGTCAATTTGTTGAGGTAATCTGAAGAGATTTCACCCCATGCTTCCTGAAGCACCTCCCACAAATTGGATTGGCTTGATGGGCACTTCTTTTACGTACCATACGGTCAAGCTGTTCCCACAACAGCTCAATAGGGTTGAGATCCGGTGACTGTGCTGGCCACTCCATTATAGACAGAATACCAGCTGACTGCTTCTTCCCTAAATAGTTATTGCATAGTTTGGAGCTGTGCTTTGGGTCATTGTCCTGTTGTAGGAGGAAATTAGCTCCAATCAAGCGCCGTCCACAGGGTATGGCATGGCGTTGCAAAATGGAGTGATAGCCTTCTTTCTTCAAGATCCCTTTTACCCTGTACAAATCTCCCACTTTACCACCACCAAAGCACCCCCAGACCATCACATTGCCTCCACCATGCTTGACAGATGGCATCAAGCACTCCTCCAGCATCTTTTCATTTGGTCTGCGTCTCACAAATGTTCTTCTTTGTGATCTGAACACCTCAAACTTCGATTTGTCTGTCCATAAAACTTTTTTCCAATCTTCCTCTGTCCAGTGCCTGTGTTCTTTTGCCCATCTTATTTTTATTGGCCAGTCTGAGATATGGCTTTTTCTTTGCAACACTGCCTAGAAAGTCAGCATCCCGGAGTCGCCTCTTCACTGTTGACGTTGAGACTGGTGTTTTGCAGGTACTATTTAATGAAGCTGCCAGTTGAGGACCTGTGAGGCGTCTGTTTCTCAAGCTAGACACTCTAATGTATTTGTCCTCTTGCTCAGTTGTGCACCGGGGCCTCCCACTTCTCTTTCTATTCTGGTTAGAGCCAGTTTGCGCTGTTCTGTGAAGGGAGTAGTACACAGCGTTGTGCGAGATCTTCAGTTTCTTGGCAATTTCTCGCATGGAATAGTTTTCATTTCTCAGAACAAGAATAGACTGACGAGTTTCAGAAGAAAGTTATTTGTTTCTGGCCATTTTGAGCCTGTAATTGAACCCACAATTGCTGATGCTCCAGATACTCAACTAGTCTCAAGAAGGCTAGCACCCCAATGGTGGAACAAGCTTTTTTTAAACTATTTTCTACATTGCAGAATAATAGTGAAGACATCAAAACTATGAAATAACACATATGGAATCATGTAGTAACCAAAAAAGTGTTAAACAAATCTAAATATATTTTATATTTGAGATTCTTCAAATAGCCACCCTTTGCCTTGATGACAGCTTTGCACACTCTTGGCATTCTCTCAACCAGCTTCACATGGAATGCTTTTCCAACAGTCTTGAGGGAGGTCCCACATATGCTGAGCACTTGTTGGCTGCTTTTCCTTCACTCTGCGGTCCGACTCAAACCATCTCAATTTGGTTGAGGTCGGGGGATTGTGGAGGCCAGGTCATCTGATGCAGCACTCCATCACTCTCTTTCTTGGTAAAATAGCCCTTACAAAGCCTGGAGGGGTGTTGGGTCATTGTCCTGTTGAAAAACAAATGATAGTCCCACTAAGCCCAAACCAGATGGGATGGCGTATCACTGCAGAATGCTGTGGTAGCCATGCTGGTTAAGTGTGCCTTGAATTCTAAATAAATCACAGACTATGTCACCAGCAAAGCACCCCCACACCATAACACCTCCTCCTCCATACTTTACGGTGGGAAATACGCATGTGGAGATCGTCCGTTCACCCACACCGCGTCTCACAAAGACACAGCGGTTGGAACCAACAATCTCCAATTTGGACTCCAGACCAAAGGACAAATTTCCACCAGTCTAATGTCCATTGCTCGTGTTTCTTGGCCCAAGCAAGTCTCTTCTTATTATTGGTGTCATTTAGTAGTGGTTTCTTTGCAGCAATTCGACCATGAAGGCCTGATTCACACAGTCTCCTCTGAACAGTTGATGTTGGGATGTGTCTGTTACTTGAACTCTGTGAAGCATTTATTTGGGCTGCAATTTCTGAGGCTGGTAACTTTAATGAACTTATCCTCCGCAGCAGAGGTAACTCTGGGTCTTCCATTCCTGTGGCGGTCCTCATGAGAGCCAGTTTCATCATAGCACTTGATGGTTTTTGGTGACTGCCTCATGAAGCTGGTTGAGAGAATGCCAAGAGTGTGCAAAGCTGTCATCAAGGCAAAGGGTGGCTATTTGAAGAATCTCAAATATAAAATATATTTTGATTTGTTTAACACTTTTTTGGTTACTACATGATTCCATATGTGTTATTTCATAGTTTTGAAGTCTTCACTATTATTCTACAATGTAGAAAATAGTAAAAATAAAGAAAAACCCTTGAATGAGTAGGTGTCCAAACTTTTGCCTGGTACTGTATATCTCAAGAAGCAGCCCCTGCATAAAGAGAGGCACATTTCCAGTAAAATAAACTGTGGGACTATTCCATCGATGCCACCAGCCTACGCCACCCAATGTCCTCCATCATCCAACCCCAAGTTCATCCCTGTGAGCAACATACACAACTCTAGAGACTGCAAGACTAGTTGTCTTTAAATCGTGAGTCTTCACTACGTGGCCGGTTACATGGTTCCAGCAGAGGGGTTTCCACTAGTTACCACAGCCACAAAGTCAAAATTGACTGTTGTAAAAATTCATGAAAACAAACATTAGCTTTTTTTAAAATCTTAATTTAAGGTTAGGGTTAGGCATAAGGTTAGCAGTGTGGTTAAGGTTAAGGTTTAAAAATCACATTTTAATAAGATCAATTGTAGAAATAGGAGGGGTTTATGACTTGTAGATGTGGTAACTAGTGACGACCCCATCAGAGAGGAAGAGGCGAAGCGAGAGGATTTACTCAGCCCAAAATCTGTCAGTGTGAGATAAGTGTTCTTATTATACCTCAGTGGATATAAGGCTTTTTTTGTATGGAGGTCTATGAGAGTGTCGAATTCCGTGAGGCTTATTTGATCGAACAGAAGTTTCGTAATGTTTAGTCCTGTTACATATGTACTGATATAAGTGGATGCACGTGGAATTCCGGCAATTTTGAGAAAAACGACGTGGTTGTGCTTGTTAATTCACACGCGTATCTGCTCTCTCATTGGCTAGAATTGTCCCACCTCATCTCGCCTGCCTTCGACCATTGAGGACATGTATTTCCATTGTTAGAGCGGTCAGTCGGCTATCTTTTCAATATATTCAATTATCTTTGGGACCAGTCGAACCAGTGGGAGGTAACTGGGGCTCACTCAGGTAGGTTTTTTTAAGCAATCCGTTTTTTAAATATCTCCTCGAAAGTCTAGTTATTACTAGTTGGCAAGTACATAAAGACGGTTTAGTATTGTTTGTGAGCCAGATCTCTTGCTATCTGTCGGATATGCTAATTCGTTTATGCTAAGCTAACGTTAGCTATCCAGCTAACTACCAGCTTCATCTAACGTTAGTTACCTGTCATATTTAGTATGACTGACCCACGTTGTTTTATTAAGATAGCCTAAGATACGTTTGTAAAGTAGCATTGTGTCTCTTTTTAAACGAAGTGTTTAACATTATCATAATGAACCAACAGGTTTTGTTGACATATGGCACAACTATGTAAACATCATTAGCTAACTAGCTATAGCCCGTGGCTGGCTACACATGCTATTTGCGCTCAATCTTTACCACCAAAGGCTAGTTAACAAGCCAACTGGGTCAATGCTTTTCTGAATCTATTCTGATTAGAAGGGTCCTGCCACATCTCTATTTAAATCTAAAGGCGTCCCTCCACATTTGAATGGTTTCACACAGTAGCAGTTTTCGCACAATCAATATCCTGTTTATACATGTCTATGATTACATTTCACATTTACATTTACGTCATTTAGCAGACGCTCTTATCCAGAGCGACTTACAAATTGGTGCAGTCACCTTATGATAGCCAGTGGGACAACCACTTTACTATTATTATTATTATTATTTTTTTTTTTAAATCTGTCAATGATGTCGTGTCCATATACAATTGGGACCTGCAGACCCGTCTCTTATCTTCCGTGTCTACAGTGTTGGGAATGCAGCCGCCACTCCCACCGGATGAAGTCAGAGAGCTGGTGTGTTCCTGTCTTCACAGGGACCCAGTGGCCGCTGACCTGAGATGCAGCCTGTTTGTGGCCGCTGCTCAGAGCTACAGGAGGGACTCAGTGCTCAGACCCTACCCCCCAAGATACATCAGAGACACAGACACCAAGGACTTTGATGAGCTGGTGAGGAATCGGACAGGACAGAAAACACTGATATTTTCCCCATATCAAAAGATTATTTATTTATTTTATTTTACCTTTATTTAACTAGGCAAGTCAGTTAAGAACAAATTCTTATTTACAATGACGGCCTTCAATGTTTGACTTATAATTCAAAACTTCAGATGTAGCCTTTCTGCTAGAATTCAAACACATTATTCAGCATCACTGTGTACCATACCCGTCCAGTTGGTGCTGCAATGTACTGTAATCAATACTGTACTGTGTTGATGTAGCCGCGTCTCCTGGGTTATAAACTGCTCTCGTGTTCCTCCCAGCTGTCAGATGTGAGCAGTTTGCCTGGTGTGAGGGAGTTGGTGAGACTGAGACCTGGTGAAGCAGACCATCATCTGGCTCTCACACACTGGCTTCTCTCCTCCAAGAGCTTCGCTGTGAAGACACTGCAGAAAGACGAGGTAAAGGCAATGTCAATAACATGATCACCTCTCTATCAACATTCTCCGTTTGTTGGATGTTCCTGCCAGTTTAGAATTACCATCTTTACCCAACACCTAACAATCACGTCAAGGGGTTTGGATCTCTTGGCGTAACTGCTAAGTTATTCTGCTGACAGTTGCTGGTCCCGGGTTCGAGTCCTGGCCAGGGATTGGCCCTTGAATTGACTGCAAATATTTGATGTCCCTGTTCCCCTTCTCCTCTGCTGCCCCCCACCAGTATGTCAAGCTCTGTAACCTGACATAGATCTCTGCTGCCCCCACCAGTATGTCAAGCTCTGTAACCTGACATAGATCTCTGCTGCCCCCACCAGTATGTCAAGCTCTGTAACCTGAAGGAGATCTCTGCTGCCCCCACCAGTATGTCAAGCTCTGTAACCTGACAGAGATCTCTGCTGCCCCCCACCAGTATGTCAAGCTCTGTAACCTGACAGAGATCTCTGCTGCCCCCCACCAGTATGTCAAGCTCTGTAACCTGACAGAGATCTCTGCTGCCCCCCCACCAGTATGTCAAGCTCTGTAACCTGACGGAGAGTGAGGGGATCTCTACGCCGGTCCCAGACTTCCTGTTTGAGCTGGAGTACTGTGACCAGATGAACGTTAAGTTTGAGAAGACACGGGCGGGACGCGACCTCTTGTATGCATTCCACGGCAGCCGACTGGAGAACTTTCATTCTATCATCCACAACGGACTACACTGCCACCTCAACAAGGTCAGTGCAGAAATATGGCAGCCCCACCAGGCCTGTTATGATGATGATGATGATCCTTTTTATTTATTTGGTTCCCAGTAGCCCTACTCGAATATATATTTTCAGATTGATGGTTGATTTGATATGTTCACGGATAATTGTTATGTTTGAGTCAATAGCCAATATTAGCTACAAAATAAATGGACTTGTATTGATGAAGTTGCAGAGTAAAAAAAAATGTTCCCCACAGACGTCGTTGTTCGGAGAGGGCACCTACCTCACCAGTGACCTCAGCATGGCGGTCCTCTACAGTCCCCATGGCAACGGTTGGCGTGACAGTCTCCTGGGACCATTGCTAAGCTGTGTCGCCATGTGTGAGGTCATCGACCACCCAGACGTGAAGTGCCAGGTGAAGAGGAAAGGTACATTTTCACAACATCTAGGATGCTTTATAACAGATGAGTGGAGACTCAGTACAGGCAGAGGTGGATACGCCTCTCCTCTGAGTCTGGTTCCTCTCAAGGTTTCTTTCTTCTAGGGAGTTTTCTCCTTTTTCATCTGCTTGCTCTTAGGGGTTGAGGCCGGGTTACTGTAATGCACTTTTTGATGTGAAAAGGGCTTTTTGATTAATTTGATTGATTGATGGACAATGCTACAGAAATGTAAACAATGGCTACCTCCTAAACCCTGTCAATAATCATTTCCCTAAATCTGTTTCAGACTCCGAGACCATTGACCGGCAGCGATCCAGAGCCAGGAACAGCGAAGGAGGAGAGGTCCCTCAGAAGTACTTTGTGGTCACCAACAATCAGCTGCTCCGAGTCAAGTACCTGCTAGTGTACTCTCAGAGAAGACATCTGTCCAGGTGAGTCACTCACTACCTGTATGGACGGAGCACTACTATTAAATGCTAACACGTCTTTGACAAACGGCTAATTAAATGCTAACACGTCTTTGACAAACGGCTAATTAAATGCTAACACGTCTTTGACAAACGGCTAATTAAATGCTAACACGTCTTTGACAAACGGCTAACTGGATGTACAAATGCGGTCAAATATATTGGTACCCTTGCACTTTATAATCGAGCAGAATGTTCTGTTTTTTTCTTTTCAAAACTGGTTCAATGACAATGTCTACCCTGTAGGCACCTGCAACTTACCACAGGTGAGATTGGTTACACAGTGAACAAGAATCATTACCTCCAACAAAAATAATTTAGAATTTAGAATAATTTAGTCCAGGCCATTTTTTAATTTGAAGTAAAACAATCTCAATTTCACTTAGATTTGTTAGTTTTTTTGGTCCTGTGCAGTTACAAATCAAACAACGTAAACACAACGTTTTTTCAACATCAAGTGATTTTATAAGAAATAGTATGTATGCACGCATGACTGTAAGTCGCTTTGGATAAAAGCGTCTGCTAAATGGCATTATTATTATTATTATTATTATTATTTAAATAGTGAATCATGCAAGGGGTGCCAATATATTTTACCATCTGTATTATCTTTGCTGCCCTCTAGTGGTGTCTTTGTGTGTTGCCAGTACATTGGGAAAAGGATGAACTTTCCAGCATGGCGTCAGCAGATGCTTCAGATTTTCATTGCCGTTCCAACTCCTATATGCGTTTTTACTTCTTCTGTAGAGCAGATGTAGTCTTTTGACTTGTGTGATGTGATTGTAATGTGATTTTTTTTGGTGATGTTTCCAGACATTCCCGGGGCAGATCGTGGCCGGTCAGACATCACTTTGCCATCATGATGAGTCTGTACCTGCTGCTACTCATCTTCATCGGTGCCTTCAACTCCACCACGTTCCTCTCCTTCTGGAACCGGCTCTTCCGGTGATGTCACAACCACAGGACACACACACACACACACACTCTTCTCGGGGGACGTCACAATCAAATCACTGGACCACACTCTTTCCGTGACATCACAGGACATGCTCTTCTGTTGACATCACAGGACGGCCATGACACTTTTCCACTGCAGCCCCAGTTTGTCTAGCCTGAGGCTCTCTGGTGTTTTACTGGGGGGATAGTTTCCTTTCCGTCCCTTGCGTTTACCCTAAGGCACATGTGTGAAACTCATTCCACGGAGGGCCGAGTGTCTGCGGTTTTATTGCTCCTACCCTATAGTTGATTGATGAATTAAGGTCACTGATTAGTAAATAACTCCCCTCACCTGATTTGTCGAGGTCTTAATTGAAAGGGAAAAACCAAAAACCCACAGACAGTAGGCCCTCCATGACATGAGTTTGACGCCACTGCACTTAGGACTTGGGAAGAGCAGTGTGTCAAGTTCAACAACCTCTGAATATTCAACAGTTTCTTATGAGAAGGAATAGTTCATCTAGACATGGACCATTCTTCTCATTCATAGTGCCTTCCCTAACACAGAGACAGACGGAAAGACAGACAGACAGACAGGAGACACGGGACAGGACAGGAGACACAGGACAGGACAGGAGACAGGACAGGAGACGGACAACGGACAGGACAGGAGACAGACAGCCAGACAGGACAGGAGACACAGGACAGGAGACACAGGACAGGAGACGGACAACGGACAGGACAGGAGACAGACAGCCAGACAGGACAGGAGACAGACAGCCAGACAGGACAGAAGACAGACAGGACAGGAGACAGACAGCCAGACAGGACAGCAGACAGACAGCCAGACAGGACAGCAGACAGCCAGACAGGACAGCAGACGTGGGGAAATAGAACAAACATACTATTGCACCTTAACACTGTTTCCCTTTCATGTTTTTCCATCTCCCATCCCTTAGTATGCATGGTTATAACGCCCTAATGCTGTTTTCACATGGTTATTACAACTCTATGGTTATAATAATAATAATATAATAACATGCCATTTAGCAGACACTTTTATCCAAAGCGACTTACAGTCATGCGTGCATACATTTTTACGTATGGGTGGTCCCAGGGATCGAACCCACTACCCTGGCGTTACAAGCGCCATGCTCTACCAACTAAGGCTGTTTTCACATTGAAGGAGACCATGCTTTGAGTCATTTCCTGTTGTTGAAAGGAAACTTTATCATGGACTACAATTGTGCAATGTGGCTGTACAACAATGTGACCCGCAATGGCAAACCTATAGACAAACAGGATACCGTTTCCTGTGTGGACAGGCACTGTCTTCCCGACCAAACGGATGCTTAAAGGTAGCCACGAGCAACACCGCACATATTGAGATGAGCGAGATTTTTTGACTTCGCTCTCACACAGTGACGCACAGTATCTGCGCGCGCGCACGGGTTTGCTTCATGCTGATAAAGCGCGGTTGCCACGAGACCAAAGCATGGGAGAAGTTGAGCCTAGCGCTTCAACGCTCTTACTGGTTGCGGAAATTGACCCACGATGCTGTTTACTTCCTCCATCTACGTAATAACGTCGACCTTTTTAACGTCACTTTAACAAACAGGTTGGAGGTCAATTTTCAGGACACCGAGTAACAGTAATAATTCAAATTTCCCTCATGAATATGTGATTTTGCAGACGCTTTTATCCAAAGAGGCTTACAGTGATGCGTGCATACATTTTAACCTATGGGTGGTCCCGGGAATCGAACCCCACTACCCTGGCGTTGCAAGCACCATGCTCCACCAACTGAGCTACATGGGACCATTGTAAAGGATAGGAATGTAGGTGTACTTCCTAAATTAACTGGACTTGAAATGGAATTGACCCTGCTAAAAAAATATACACAGTGCATTTGGAAAAATATTCAGACCCCTTGACTTTTTCCACATTTTGTTACGTTACAGCCTTTTTCTAAAATTGATAAAATTGTTTTTAAAAAGGTTTTTAGACATTTTTCTGAGATTATAATTGTTTTATTTTATTTTTAATAATAAGTAATTCAGACCATTTTGTTGCAGCACCTTTTGGCAGCGATTACAGCTTCAAGTCTTTTTGGGTATGACTCTACAAGCGTGGCACACCAGTATTTGAGGGTTTCTCCCATTCTTCTCTGCAGATCCTCTCAAGCTTGGATGGGGAGCGTCGCTGCACAGCTATTTTCAGGTCTCTCCAGAGATGTTCGATCGGGTTCAAGTCTGGGCTCTGAATGTCCTTCTGCGTTGGCTTGCCTGTGTGTTTAGGGTCGTTGTCCTGTTAGAAGGTGAACCTTCGCGCCAGTGTGAGTTCCTGAGCGCTCTGGAGCAGGTTTTCATCAAGAATCTCTCTGTACTTTGCTCCTTTCATCTTTCCCTCGATCCTGACTAGTCTCCCAGTCCCTGCCGCTGAAAAACATTCCCACAGCATGATGCTGCCACTACCATGCTTCACCGTAGGGATGGTGCCAGGTTTCCTCCAGACTTGACACTTGGCATTCAGGCCAAAGAGTTTAATCTTGGTTTAATCAGACCAGAGAATCTTGTTTCTCATGGTCTGAGAGGCCTTTAGGTGCCTTTTGGCAAACTCCAAGCGGGCTGTCAATGATCTGTTACTGAGGAGTGGCTTCCGTCTGGCCAATCTACCATAAAGGCCTGATTGGTGGAGTGCTGCAGAGATGGTTGTCCTTCTGGAAGGTTCTCCCATCTCCACAGAGGAACTCTGGAGCTCTGTCAGAGTGACCATCGGGTTCATGGACATCTCCGTGACCAAGGCTCTTCTCCCCCGATTGCTCAGTTTGGCCGGGCGGCCAGCTCTAGGAAGAGTCTTGGTAGTTCCAAACTTATTCCATTTAAGAATGATGGAGGCCACTGTGTTCTTGGGAACCTTCAATGCTGCAGAAATTTTTTGGTACCCTTCCCCAGATCTGTGCATCAACACAATCCTGTCCTTCGACATCATGGCTTGGTTTTTGCTCTGACATGCAGTCAACTGTGGGACTTTATGGAGACAGGTGTGTGCCTTTCCAAATCATGTCCAATCAATTGCATTTACCACAGGTGGACTCCAATCAAGTTGTAGAAACATCTCAAGGATTGACCAATGGAAACAGGATGCAGCTGAGCTCAATTTCAAGTCTCATAGCAAAGGGTCTGAATACTTATGTAAATGTCTTTTTATTTTTTTTATACATTAGCAAAAATGTCTAAACCTGTTTTCGCTTTGTCATTATGGGGTATTGTCGGTAGATTGATTAGGGGGGAAAAAATAATTGTATCCATTTTAGAATACGGCTGTAATGTAACAAAATGTGGAAAAAGGGAAGGGGTCTGACTACTTTCCAAATGCACTGTATACAGTTAAATTGATTAAATTAATTAAATTGTGCTCATTTTTTTTTTTTATTGTTGCACAACTACTTACCTTTTGCCTTACGCTTAGCGAATATCAAATACTGCTAAGATTGTTGCTGTCATCAGTAATCACTGCTATATAGAATTCTTCTGGGTCGTATTCATTAGTGTACACAGAAGCAAAATGTAGCAAAAAAAGGATTCCTGCCAATGTAGTCCTTGTATCTGTACATGATCTTGGTGGGCAACTTCTTTGTCTAGAGGACTTTCCACGGTTGTTTTTATAACGGTTTGAGTTAGTATATGCTTTGCTGTTGTACTTTTATAATGAGAAATCACATATATGTATGTGTGTATGTGTGTATGTATGTATGTATGTATATATATCTATATATATATATATATATATATATATATATATATGTATATGTGTGTGTGTGTGTGTGTGGGTATTTAACCACTTGAATTCGTCAAGAGGACCCTAATTCTTGAAGACATGTTATATATTCCTTATATTTAATTGTTATAAGATATTCCCAAAACAATCACATCACATTAAATGTGCTTTTGTATCGCTTATGACATTTAAATTTCTTACAGTTGATCTTGATCGTAACAAATATATTTTGTTTTCTTTCCCTTTTTTGAGACAAACTTTAATTCAAGTGGATTATAGCTGCAACATATTTCGCTTACAGTGCTTTCTAAAGAAAGAAAAGGGCTGAAATATCGCATCTCAACAGAAAAGGGCTTGAAATATCGCATCTCAACAGAAAAGGGCTTGAAATATCACATCTCAACAGCACTTGACAAGCTATACAAGATTAGACAAAAGGCTTTTTCTCTTAAACTCAAAGGATTTGAGGTTGGAGTATTCAGATATTACTAAGTATAAAAAAATAGGAAATAGTACTGTCAGTGACCGTGGCCTGTAATGAAAACGGACTGGTTGGTTGGGTGATACACTACTTGGCAAAAGTATGTGGACACCTGCTCGTCGAACATCTCATTCCAAAATCATGGGCATTCATATGGAGTTGGTCCCCCCTTTGCTGCTACAACAGCCTTCAATCTACTGCGAAGGCTTTCCACTAGATGTGGAACATTGCTACAGGGACTTGCTTCCATTCAGCCACAAGAGCATTTGTGAGGTCGGGCACTGATGTTGGGTGATTCGGCCTGGCTCGCAGTCGGTGTTCCAATTCATCCCAAAGGTGTTCGATGGGATTGAGGTCAGGGCTCTGTGCAGGCCAGTCAAGTTATTCCACACCGATCTGGACAAACCATTTCTGTATGGACCTCGCTTTGTGCACCGGGGCATTATCATGCTGAAACAGAAAAGGGCCTTCCCCAAACTGTTGCCACAAAGTTGAAAGCGCAGACTCTTCATTGTATGCTGTAGCGTTAAGATTTCCCTTCATTGGAACTAAGGGGCCTAGCCCGAACCATGAAAAACAGCCACAGACCATTATTCCTCCACCAAACTTTACAGTTGGCATTATGCATTCGGGCAGGTAAGGTTCTCCTGGCATCCGCCAAACCCAGATTCGTCCGTCGGACTGCCAGAGGGTGAAGCGTGATTCATCACTCCAGAGAATGCGTTTCCACTGCTCCAGAGTCCAATGGCGGCGAGCTTTACACCACTCCAGCCGATGCTTGGAATTGCGCATGGTGATCTTAGGCTTGTGTGCGGTTGCTCGGCCATGGAAACCCATTTCATGAAGCTCCCGACGAACAGTTATTGTGCTGACATTGCTTCGAGAGGCAGTTTGGAACTTGGTAGTGAGTGTTGCAACCGAGGACAGATTCAGCACCGCTTCAGCACTCGCTGGTCCCGTTCTGTGACCTTGTGTGGCCTACCACTTTGCGGCTGAGCCGTTGTTGCTCCTAGATGTTTCCACTTTACAATAACAGCACTTACAGTTGACCGGGGCAGCTCTAGCAGGGCAGAAATTTGACGAACTGACTTGTTGGAAAGGTGGCATCCCTATGACGGTGCCACGTTGAAAGTCACTGAGCTCTTCAGTACGGGCCATTCTACTGTCAATGCTTGTCTATGGAGATTGCATGGCTGTGTGCTTGATTTTATACACCTGTCAGCAACGGGTGTGGCTGAAATGGCCGAATCCACTAATTTGAATGTAGGTCCACATATTTTTGAATATATAGTGTATGTCTATATGGGTGTTGTCGTGTGTTGAGATGGGGATGTTATCCTGTGGAGAGATGATTTGTGAGATGGGGATGTTGTCTTGTGTAGAGATGATTTGTGAGATGGGGACGTTATCCTGTGTAGAGATTATTTGTGAGATGGGGACGTTATCCTGTGTAGAGATGAGAAGAACCATAAAAGGTTGTTTGATGTATAACTTCCAGTTCTGAGTCTCATTGGTCTGTGTGTTCCTCCGGATTGTAACTTTATCATGCTGCCTGTCAGTGGGAATGCTTTATGACACCTGGATCCCTGAAGGTCCATTCTTATCAACAGGACCAATATACGGGCTTGATAACAGTGGCGGCTAGCTTTGTTCACCGAGGAGTCTGCCATACACAAACTATTATGTAAATAAGTCACTGCCTGGTCTGTCCCTGTCCAGATAACACAAGGCTGTCCCTGTCAATGTTATTGGATAGAAGAAGAAAAACTAGTTTAGTCAGTAAGGATGGATTTACGTAAATTAACATGCTTTTGAATCATAGTATATTGAAATCTGTAGTGCAATCCTGCATCAATAGTTTACTTACAAACTGAAAACATTTAGCAAAGGGTCAGTTTGCAAAAAGCAATTTGTAGCTTAGCATTTTATGACTTAAAACAATTATATTTCTCAACTGATATATGAATCAATAAGTACAATATGTTCCCTCGGACCAGATTTATAAAACATTTTCATTAGAACAAAGTTGGTTCCAGAAGAAAGTTAATAAACACCAAATCACTTATCTGTCAATTTCATTATTTTTCATTTATCCAACCTTGATGTACTTTTTGTGCCCTACATTCCCTCTGGAAAATAACAGATGCAAAGTTTTAAATTCATCCCTAAACATCCAAACTAGGTGGTTTATCAGATCTGACAATGTTTTTATTAATTGATACCTTTTGAAACTACAAATTGTACGGAGAAGCAGACCACATCCTCTTGGTCTTTATCACAGTCCTAAGTGGTGTTTCAGAAGCCTGTGATTGTAACTGAAGGTATCAGACATGTCTGTGGAATGACTGAAAACTGCTCAATGAAGACCTACTGTGAAAAAATGACCACGTGTACTTGTCAATTTGTTTCTTTTTCTTGATTAACTATTTCTTCACCAGAACCCACTTTTATATGAACCAGACAGACGTCTGAAGGACGTCCAGAGAACAACCAGGCTATTGTTGGGCCGGGCAGTAGTTCTGTCTTCTAGAGAACAACCAGGCTATTGTTGGGCCGGGCAGTAGTTCTGTCTTCTAGAGAACAACCAGGCTATTGTTGGGCCGGGCAGTAGTTCTGTCTTCTAGAGAACAACCAGGCTATTGTTGGGCCGGGCAGTAGTTCTGTCTTCTACTGACTGTTATTGCAGGCTCATAAACACCCAGTTATTCAGTAACCTCTATGCAGGTGTACAGTGCTTTCAAAAAGTGTTCACACCCCTTGATATTTTCCACATTTTGTTATGTTACAGCGTGAATAAATTTTTAAAAAAATTATATATATATAATTGTCACTGGCCTACACACAATACTTTATTTTACTTCTGCTCTTTTTTTCTCAACACTTTTTTTGTTGTTGTTTTATTCTTACTTTTTTTGTTTAAAATAAATGCACTGTTGGTTAAGGGCTGTAAGTAAGCATTTCACTGTAATGTCTGCACCTGTTGTATTCGGCGCATGTGACCAATAAAATTTGATTTGATTTGATTTGGAATACCCCATAATGTCAAAGTGGAATTATGTTTTTAGACATTTTTACAAATTCATTAAAAATGAAAAGCTGAAATGTCTTGAGTCAATAAGTATTCAATAGTATTTGTTATGGCAAGCCTAAATAAGTTCAGGAGTAAACATGTGCTTGACAAGTCACATAAGTTGCATGGACTCACTCTTATGTGCAATAATAACATGATTTTTTTATGACTACCTATAATATGATTCGTGGTCCTCTGTAGCTCAGCTGGTAGAGCACGGCGCTTGTAACGCCAAGGTAGTGGGTTCGATCCCCGGGACCACCCATACACAAAAAAAAATGTATGCACGCACGACTGTAAGTCGCTTTGGATAAAAGCGTCTGCTAAATGGCATATTATTTATTATGACTACCTCATCTCTGTACCCCACACATACAATTATCTGTAAGGTCCCTCAGTCGAGCAGGGAATTTCAAACACAATTTCAACCACAAAGACCAGGGAGGTTTTCCAATGCCTCACAAAGAAGGGCTCCTATTGGTAGATGGGTAAAAAATAGAAAAGTAGACATTGAATATCCCTTTGAGCATGGTGCTGTTATTAATTACACTGTGGACGGTGCATCAATACACCCAGTCACTACAAAGATACAGGCGTCCTTCCTAACTCAGTTGCCGGATAGGAAGGAAACCGCTCAGGGATTTCACCATGAGGCCAATGGTGATTTTAAATTCAGTTACAGAGTTTAATGGCTGTGATAGAAGAAAACGGAGGATGGATCAACAACATTGTAGTTACTCCACAATACTAACTTATTTGATAGAGTGAAAAAAAGGAAGCCTGTACAGAATACAAATATTCCAAAACATGCATCCTGTTTGCAACAAGGCACCAAAGTAATACTGCAAGAAAATGTGGCAAAGCAATTCACTTTTGGTCCTGAAAACAAAGTGTTATGTTTGGGGCAAATCCCACCACTCTCCATATTTTAAAGCATAGTGGTGGCTGCATTATGTTATGGGTATGCTTGTAATCATCAAGGACTGGGGAGTTTTTCAGGAATAAAAAAGAAACAGAATGGAACTAAGCACAGGCAAAATCCTAGAGGAAAACCTGGTTCAGTCTGCTTTCCACCAGACACTGGGAGATGAATTCACCTTTCAGCAGGACAATAACCTAAAACACAAGGCCAAATCTTCACTGAAGTTGCTTACCAAGAAGACAGTGAGTGTTCCTGAGTGGCCGAGTTACAGTTTTGACTTAAATCTACTTGACAATCTATGGCAAGACCTGAAAATGATTGTATAGCAATGATCAACAACCAATTTGACAGAGCTTGAAGAATTTTGAAAAGAATAATGGGCAAAAATGTTGCACAATCCAGGTGTGGAAAGCTCTTAGAGACTTACCCAGAAATACTTTCTGTTATTGCTGCCAAATTTGCTTCTACAAAAAGTATTGACTCAGGGGTGTAGATACTTACGTCAATTAAATATTTATGTATTTCATTTTCAATACATTTGCAAAAATGTCTAAAAACATGTTTTCACTTTGTCATTATGGGGTGTTGTGTGTAGATGGATGAGACATTTTATTTCAAATTCATTTTGAATTCAGGCTGTAACACAACAAAATGTGGAACATGTCAACGGGTATGAATAGTTTCTGAAGGCGCTGTTTAAAACTGTCTCAGAAGGACACTGCTTGTCAGAGGGGATTAGAGTATTGCTCTGTCTTAGTTCACTCCCTCATCGGTCAATAATCAATTCAAACCGAGCATGTACTCAGAAAGATTGGATACTCAGATTTGTGTTGTTATTGTACCCCCAAAAAACTGTAACATATTTGATCCACTACATTAAACAACTTGGGGGTATATAAGGACACGTCGTAATTTACAAAATATAATTTTTTATTCACAAAATTCAATATGCAGTCAATTTATCACATTCAAAAATGTACACAGGCAATGTGTGCACCACAAAATCGGATTATTGTCAAGTCATTCAAGTAATGTGTATTTGAAAATAGCTGCCAGTCAGTATCTGTAACATACTGTATCAGTGGACATTTAGTTTCTTCTCAAAGAATCAGTTCACAGCATTTGGACATCCAGGCACCAAGCACACAAAATACCCCTCCGCATTACTCTGGTGAGGAAAAAGATATACACAATTCAAAAGGTGAAGAAATGTATTATTCCAAAACAAGGCTGTGAATGTTCAATCCATTATAAGAAATATAAAGCATTTACAACTGCTACCCTGATGTAGATGCCACCATGAAAATGCTGTCATACAGTTAGAATTCTGGGTATGATTAGTCCGTTCGAAAACTTGGCATGCTGCAGCTCACCTGTAGGTTGTGGTGGCAGACGGGGAGGTTGTGGCGGCGGTGGGGCTCGGCCAGGTGGTTGTGAACACACCTCCCAAAGCGGTGCAGGCAGGCAGGGTCTGAGGGAGCACAGGTCTGGGGGCAGGAGGCTGAGGAAGGGGGTCTCAGGACCAGACAGCTGGAGCATGACGTGTGCTGGCAGGTACCATGACACTCCTGCTTCTCCAGGGACACTGACCTGCCGCAGGGAGAGAGAGTAAACCATAGAGCTTGTAAAGGACATGAAAAGGGTAGAACATGGGAGGCAAGTGAGGAGAGTAAAAGGAGTCTGTGTGGGAACTGAGAGGTAGAGTTGGGGGGGTCAATTAAAATTAAAATTCTGACAGATTTAATAGAATTGACCCCAACTTTTGAGAATTATTCTTAAAGTGTTTCCAGACCAGGAAAACAGGGGAGGGAGAGAGGGAGAGAGGGAATGGACTGTGGGTTCGGACTGAGATGTCCCAGTCCAGATATATTCACCCACCTGGCAGAGCACACCTCATTAGGATTGGCCTGACAGTACTCCCAGGTGCATTCTGGGCGACAGGACTCCACATCCAGGGTCTCCAGCACTGTCAGGAAAAAAACAGCTTATGAGACAAAGGAAGGTAAACAACCTAATCCATACATTACCATTCATGTCATACGAGCTAATCCATACATTACTATTCACGCCATACAACCTAATCCATACATTACTATTCACGTCATACGAGCTAATCCATACATTACTATTCACGTCATACGAGCTAATCCATACATTACTATTCATGTCATACGAGCTAATCCATACATTACTATTCACGTCATACGAGCTAATCCATACATTACTATTCATGCCAAGCTCGTAAAACTACTACTACTACTAGTAGTGTGTAAAACAATGAAAGGTGACCACTATGAGCATCCATCCTATATAGAGCGATCTTTAGTGGTCAGACTTTGCTATCTTTCTGTGATGTCAGATATATTAAATAGGAGAATCTACAACAGTTGAATCCTTTAACTATACAGACGATAGTAGCAGGTAGGATCATTCATTTCACCATGAATTCAGATAACAGGTAGGACCATTTATTTCACCATGAGTCTAGACAACAGGTAGGACCATTCATTTCACCATGAGTCTAGACAACAGGTAGGACCATTTATTTCACCATGAGTCTAGATAACAGGTGTAATTATGTGTTAACCGTTAACAGGAGAAAGTGTCTTTGATTCAAAGGATTCCTTAACCGACACTATCGCTTTTCACAGCTCGTAAAATAAGAATAGCAATAATCACGGCCAATTTCTGGTGCGTACGTCTTCACAGCTCAATTGATTACATGTCAGGTATCAAATGCACATTGTATTACTGATTTAGTATTGCATTAAAAACAACATTTGCATAATTTTATGATTCATTACACGTCAGCCACCGTGTATGAGCACCAGACCGTGATTCTGAAGCACAGCTGCAGCGCTTCTCATTCAAAACCAATGAGATTTTATCATGCATCATGTATAGTTCAGCAGGGGCGCAACTTTGGTTTTTAGAAGTGTGTGTGGGGGGGGGGGGGACATGTAAAAAAAAAAAAATCCAGTCGGATAAACGCTCCAAACAGCCTACCCGACCGCTCGGAGGCGTCCGCATGGTCCTAAAGCACACCGTTGCCTCGTTTTGTATCACACTCCAATTTTAAAATTGGGGGGGGACAAAAATCCCCCGTCCCCAGTGAAAGTTGCGCCCCTGCAGTGACACTGTTCTATCATCTAGGTCCAAGGACATTCTCCTCCTTGATTTCACCACAGTGCACTCTTCTTATAGTGAATGCGGTTACTGTAATCAACCCACTTCTAGTGACCAAATTGTCCTGCACAGATGTGATCACCATAAGATGAGTGCATTGTATAACATGGCGGCGGGGGACTGTTGTCCGTCAGTGTATCCTACCTGCTTTACAGATCCCTTTACGCTCCTCTGCGTCTGGTTTTCCCTCAGCAGCCGAGACAGAGTCCTGGTAGACACACAGCAGCGCCTCGTCACACTTCCCCAGGTAGTCCCAGGTCCCCCCGCAGCTCTCCCCAGCGGTCCTGGCGCAGGCCGGGCAGCAGCCGCACACCCCCGTGGTCAGGCCGCCCTTACACTGGAGCTTCAGGGCCCGGCGGTGGGTGCAGTGGATCCTGTCGCAGGGCGGGCAGTGGAGGGACTGGAGGGTCTGGGACTGGGCCACGGATCGGGGTGTGGTCTCCGACCCTGACACCCCTACTGCTGCTGCTGCTGCTGCTACCAACACCCACATCTGTGTATGACAACGACCGATGATCATTCTGACGGTGTCGTGTGTGAGGTGAGAGGACACGGTGAGGACCTTTTTATATGGTCGTCGTTGGGTTTACTCCACCAGCAACACCTTGGCAGTTTACTAGGCACCACCTCTCCACCCCCAGCGGCAGCCAATGGATGGAGGGGTGGGGGGGGTATAACAGTAAGGGTGCCGTGTTACCCATCAACCCCCCCTATCTTTACCATCTCCTTTGTTGTTGTTTGTTCTTTCCAAATAAATCTTTCTTTCGGAGTGATTCTGTAGTAGATAAGCTCGTTCCAGGTCAGGTGTAGAAGACTCTTACAAAGACCCTTTGTAATACAAGTCACATGACGACAACCGAGCGGGGCAATTCAGTGGGATCAGACAGTCACCTTCTCGCAAGGCCAAAAGGACAAGATTAGGACATTGGCAGGTTATCTGAACAACCCTCTGGGCTTTCTAAAAGTACGGAGGCCCGTAATAAATGTCTAGCGAGTCGTGTGTCTAAAAACGAATAGGTACACGACGTCTCTGAGGTCAGACCCTTGACCTGATATCAATCAACTGCCGCTCTGCTGCAAGAATGATGAAATATCACAGCTGAGCACTATTATGGCAGCAAAAAGTTTAAGGAAGAGTCTGATGAAGGAGATTAACTCCCTTTACTTCAATGGAAATAAACGGTTTATTGACGTTAAGGTAATTAGTAACTCGTTCACCAGACTCTTCCCATTATGCTCTGTGCACAATTAGCAGACCAACCCACAAAATAACATTAAAATATCTCACAAATTCAAAAACGCTTAAAAAAAATAAGCAACATAATTGTAACAATTAATTTCTTAAATTGAGTGCATAAAAAAAAATCCACTGCAGTCTTTAATATAATGCTCCTATGTCCAATGCCAATCCAGATAAATCAAATCAAAATCAAATCAAATTTTATTGGCCACATGCGCCGAATACAACAGGTGCAGACATTACAGTGAAATGCTTACTTACAGCCCTTAACCAACAGTGCATTTATTTTTAACAAAAAAGTAAAAATAAAACAACAAAAAAAAAGTGTTGAGAAAAAAAGAGCAGAAGTTAAATAAAATAACAGTAGGGAGGCTATATATACAGGGGGGTACTGGTGCAGAGTCAATCTGCGGGGGCACCGGCTAGTTGAGGTAGTTGAAGTAATATGTACATGTGGGTAGAGTTAAAGTGACTATGCATAAATAATTAACAGAGTAGCAGCAGCGTAAAAGGATGGGGTGGGGGGGCAGTGCAAATAGTCCGGGTAGCCATGATTAGCTGTTCAGGAGTCTTATGGCTTAGGGGTAGAAGCTGTTGAGAAGTCTTTTGGACCTAGACTTGGCACTCCGGTACCGCTTGCCGTGCGGAAGCAGAGAGAACAGTCTATGACTAGGGTGGCTGGAGTCTTTGACAATTTTGAGGGCCTTCCTCTGACACCGCCTGGTATAGAGGTCCTGGATGGCAGGAAGCTTGGCCCCAGTGATGTACTGGGCCGTACGCACTACCCTCTGTAGTGCCTTGCGGTCGGAGGCCAAGCAGTTGCCATACCAGGCGGTGATGCAACCAGTCAGGATGCTCTCGATGGTGCAGCTGTAGAATTTTTTGAGGATCTGAGGACCCATGCCAAATCTTTTCAGTCTCCTGAGGGGGAATAGGCTTTGTCGTGCCCTCTTCACAACTGTCTTGGTGTGTTTGGACCATGATAGTTCGTTGGTGATGTGGACACCAAGGAACTTGAAGCTCTCAACCTGTTCCACTACAGCCCCGTCGATGAGAATGGGGGCGTGCTCAGTCCTCTTTTTTTCCCTGTAGTCCACAATCATCTCCTTTGTCTTGATCACGTTGAGGGAGAGGTTGTTATCCTGGCACCACACGGCCAGGTCTCTGACCTCCTCCCTATAGGCTGTCTCATCGTTGTCTGTGATCAGGCCTACCACTGTTGTGTCGTCGGCAAACTTAATGATGGTGTTGGAGTCGTGCCTGGCCATGCAGTCATGGGTGAACAGGGAGTACAGGAGGGGACTGAGCACGCACCCCTGAGGGGCCCCCCGTGTTGAGGATCAGTGTGGCAGATGTGTTGTTACCTACCCTTACCACCTGGGGGCGGCCCGTCAGGAAGTCCAGGATCCAGTTGCAGAGGGAGGTGTTTAGTCCCAGGATCCTTAGCTTAGTGATGAGCTTTGAGGGCACTATGGTGTTGAATGCTGAGCTGTAGTCAATGAATAGCATTCTCAGATAATGTTGTGTTGTGAAAAAGAAAATAATGAATATTACAGTACAACCTTCTTTCCTTTACATTTATTCCATTCATAACAAGCGGTTTCTCACTTTACTTGATACAAGCCGTGCAGAGCTATGCCAAGGATACCTTTAATGATTGTTGCTTCAACTCAGTGGAAGTGATTATACATACAGTGCATTTGGAAAGTATTCAGACCCCTTCACTTTTTCCACATTTTGTTACGTTACAGCCTTATTCTAAAATGGATTAAATCTACACACAATACCCCATAATTTTTTGAAAATGTATATAAAACCCCCCCCTGGAAATATCACATTTACATAGTATTCAGACCCTTTGCTCAGTACTTTGTTGAAAAGCCTTTGGCAGCGATTACAGCCTCGAGTCTTCTTGGGTATGACGCTACAAGCTTGGCACACCTGTATTTGGGGACTTTCTCCCACTCTTCTCTGCAGATCCTCTCAAGCTCTGTCAGGTTGGATGGGGAGCGTCTCTGCACAGCTATTTTCAGGTCTCTCCAGAGATGTTCGATCGGGTTCAAGTCCGGGCTCTGGCTGGGATCTCTCAGTACTTTGCTCTGTTAATCTTTTCCTTGATCCTGACTAGCCTCCCAGTCCCTGCCGCTGAAAAACATCCCCACAGCATGATACTGCCACCACCATGCTTCACGGTAGGGATGGTGCCAGGTTTCCTCCAGACGTGACGGTTGACATTCAGGCCAAAGAGTACAATCTTGGTTTCATCAGACCAGAGAATCTTGTTTCTCATGGTCTGAGAGTCTTTTAGGTGCCTTTTGGCAAACTCCAAGCGGGCTGTCATGTGTCTTTTACTGAGGAGTGGCTTCCGTCTGGACAATCTACCATGAAGGCCTGATTGGTGGAGTGCCGCAGAGGTGGTTGTCCTTCTGGAAGGTTCTCCCATCTCCACAGAGGAACTCTAGAGCTCTGTCAGAGTGACAATCGGGTTCTTGGTCACCTCCCTGACCAAGGCCCTTCTCCCCCGATTGCTCAGTTTGGCCGGGCGGCCAGCTCTAGGAAGAGTATTGATGGTTCCAAACTTCTTCCATTTAAGAATGATGGAGGCCACTGTGTTCTTCGGGACCTTCAATGCTGCAGACATTTTTTGGTAAAGGGTCTGAATACTTATTCCTGTTTTTTATTTTTAATAAATTTGCAAAAATGTCTAAAAACCTGTTTTCGCTTTGTCATTATGGGGTATCGGCCCTTGGCTATCCATAAATAAGAAATAAAGCAAAAATTGTGCCGTCTGGTTTGCATAATATAAGGAATTTGAAATGATTCATACTTTTACTTTTGATACTTAAGAATATTTAAAACCAAATACTTTTAGACTTTTACTCAAATAGTATTTTACTGGGTGACTTTCACTTTTACTTCATTTTCTATTAAGGTATCATGACATTTACATTTTAGTCATTTAGCCGACACTCTTATCCAGAGTGAGTGCATACCCCCCGTGGGAATCGAACCCACATCCCTGGCGTTGCAAACGCCACACTCTACCAACTGAGCTACATCCCTGCCGGCCATTCCCTCCCCTACCCTGGACGACGCTGGGCCAATTGGGCTGACTGTGTAAACGCAGCCTATGTGATCTCAAGGATAAATGTAGTGGAATATGGGATGAACAAACTGACATTTGGAGACCTACAGTGAGGGGAAAAAAGTATTTGATCCCCTGCTGATTTTGTACGTTTGCGCACTGACAAAGAAATGATCAGTCTATAATTTTAATGGTAGGTTTATTTGAACAGTGAGAGACAGAATAACAACAAAAAAATCCAGAAAAACGCATGTCAAAAATGTTATGAATTGATTTGCATTTTAATGAGGGAAATAAGTATTTGACCCCCTCTCAATCAGAAAGATTTCTGGCTCCCAGGTGTCTTTTATACAGGTAACGAGCTGAGATTAGGAGCACACTCTTAAAGGGAGTGCTCCTAATCTCAGTTTGTTACCTGTATAAAAGACACCTGTCCACAGAAGCAATCAATCAATCAGATTCCAAACTCTCCACCATGGCCAAGACCAAAGAGCTCTCCAAGGATGTCAGAGACAAGATTGCATACCTACACAAGGCTGGAATGGGCTACAAGACCATTGCCAAGCAGCTTGGTTAAAAGGTGACAACAGTTGGTGCGATTATTCGCAAATGGAAGAAACACAAAAGACCTGTCAATCTCCCTCGGCCTGGGGCTACATGCAAGATCTCACCTCGTGGAGTTGCAATGATCATGAGAATGGTGAGGAATCAGCCCAGAACTACACGGGAGGATCTTGTCAATGATCTCAAGGCAGCTGGGACCATAGTCACCAAGAAAACAATTGGTAACACATTACGCCATGAAGGACTGAAATCCTGCAGCGCACGCAAGGTCCCCCTGCTCAAGAAAGCACATATACAGGCCCGTCTGAAGTTTGCCAATGAACATCTGAATGATTCAGAGGAGAACTGGGTGAAAGTGTTGTGGTCAGATGAGACCAAATTCGAGCTCTTTGGCATCAACTCAACTCGCCGTGTTTGGAGGAGGATGAATGCTGCCTATGACCCCAAGAACACCATCCCCACTGTCAAACATGGAGGTGGAAACATTATGCTTTGGGGGTGTTTTTCTGCTAAGGGGACAGGACAACTTCACTGCATCAAAGGGACGATGGACGGGGCCATGTACCGTCAACTCTTGGGTGAGAACCTCCTTCCCTCAGCCAGGGCATTGAAAATGGGTCGTGGATGGGTATTCCAGCATGACAATGACCCAAAACACATGGCCAAGGCAACAAAGGAGTGGCTCAAAAAGAAGCACATTAATGTCCTGGAGTGGTCTAGCCAGTCTCCAGACCTTAATCCCATAGAAAATCTGTGGAGAGAGCTGAAGTTTTGAGTTGCCAAACGTCAGGCTCGAAACCTTAATGACTTGGAGAAGATCTGCAAAGAGGACTGAAACAAAATCCCTCCTGAGATGTGTGCAAACCTGGTGGCCAACTACAAGAAACGTCTGACTCTGTGATTGCCAGCAAGGGTTTTGCCACCAAGTACTAAGTCATGTTTTAAGTCATGTTGTAAAGTCATCTCCCGAGTGGCGCAGTGGTCTAAGGCAGTGCATCGCAGTGCTAGCTGTGCCACTAGAGATCCTGGTTCGAATCCAGGCTCTGTCGTAGCCGGCCTCGACCGGGAGACCCATGGGGCGGCGAACAATTGGCCCAGCGTCGTCCAGGGTAGGGGAGGGAATGGCCGGCAGGGATGTAGCTCAGCTGGTAGAGCATGGCGTTTGCAACGCCAGGGTTGTGGGTTTGATTCCCACGGGGGGCCAGTATGAAATAAATAAATAATGTATGCACTCACTAACTGTAAGTTGCTCTGGATAAGAGTGTCTGCTAAATGACTAAAATGTAATGTTTTGCAGAGGGGTCAAATACTTATTTCCCTCATTAAAATGCAAATCAATTTATAAAGTTTTTGACATGCGTTTTTCTGGATTTTGTTGTTGTTTTCTGTCTCTCACTGTTCAAATAAACCTACCATTAAAATTATAGACTGATCATGTCATTGTCAGTGGGCAAACGTACAAAATCAGCAGGGAATCAAATACTTTTTTCCCCTCACTGTCCATTCTTCACAATAAAACATTCTGTTTTGGAATGCCAATAGCATGCATATACATATATACATATAATATTGAATGATACTGGAGACAAATACAGTTAATCTGATTTGCATAGAACAACACATTTATTTCACTTCTACCTTCAGTCGTCAAACAGTAACAATTCATTTTATTGACAGATCATTTATTTTAAAGATGAAATTGGAATTCATTGTAGGATTGGGGAAAAACACAAGAGTATGCTGGTAAAACATTTTGGAATCCAGAACAATGAAGGGGACTCAGGGTTCAGTTACTTGTCTTATTGGTCAGTCAGTTTCGAGGAATCGTCCAATGGAATCCTAACGAGGAGAAACAAACCACGTTGAGATCAGATGTTCACGTTCTTCGTCAAACCATTCAACACTTCTTTTTCAGAATCTTGTTTGTGTGTGCAGCGGCCGACATAAGGGTGGTTCTCATTGGATGGCTTAGGGCAGTAGAATAGGTCATAGATCAGGGGTCATGCTCTGAGGTGGTGGAGAGCTGAGAGGGAGTGGGAAAAGACATTGGAAGCCTCCCAAATAGCACCCTATCCCCTTTATATAAAGGCACTACTTGAATAGGGGGCCATTTGGGACTCAGCAGTCGGTTGGTGTCACATCACATGAAGTCCTCATAGTCTTGTGCGTAACCTCCCTGGAACTCTCCGTAGTCTGCTAGGTCATCCTTCATCTTCACCTTCATCCCTCCAGTAGGAACTTTCTTCTTCTTCTTTCCTTTGTTCTGTTGAAAATAAAGCGGGATGATTAGTATTGACTTATAATCACCAGGAATACACATTTCATTAGGGTCATGTTCATTAGGGGCAAGCAAACAGTAAACTTTATAAAAACATTTTGCCTACGGAAAACGCAAAATGAGTAGTAGTCCTTTCACTGTTCCAGTCTGTTTTATTCTGCTTAATGAACAGGACCCGGATAAGACTGATTACCAAAGTAAACCGTG